>NC_091225.1:9752161-9827161 GCF_040958095.1 Procambarus clarkii | reverse complement strand
GAGGGCCAAGACTGGCAGCCACATGTGGGCCAAGACTGGCAGCTACATGAGGGCCAGGACTGGCAGCCACGTACCTTGTAGTGTTCCAAGGCGTCGATGGCCCTGTTGTAGCCGTCGACATTGTAGACGCACAGCGCCGACAGCAGCTCGAACACTTGCTTCTTGATGGTGACATTGCTGGTGTCCAGAGCTGTCAGGGAGAAAGAGAACACACAGTTAAATATCTGGTATGACCAAAACATAGAGGCACAGAGCCCTTCTAACATCATCTTCTCTAACCAAATATATAATCTGAACAAGATTGTTAAACCACCTAGTTGGGCGACGCAGTTAGGATCTCCATTGTCTTTTTGAGACGCCATTAGTTCAGTTTTCCCTGGAACACGATCCTCTAAAACGATTTATTTCATGTGCCCCATTACCTGCTGGGTAAATAGGGGCGAATTGGTAAACAACACACACACACACACATACACATGAGCAACCTTGGAGGAACTTGACCTCACCAGTGATGAGGTCAAAAGGTGTCTGCTGGAGCTGGATGTGACAAAGGCTGATGGGCCTGACAGAATCTCACCATGGATACTAAAGGAAGGTGCAGAAGCACTAAGTGTGCCACTCTCTATGGTGTATAACGGGTCACTGGAAACAGGAGACTTTCCAGAAAGTTGGAAGACAGCTAACGTGGTCCCAATATACAAAAAGGGTGACAGGCAAGAGGCACTGAATTACAGGCCAGTTTCCTTAACTTGTATACCATGCAAGGTGATGGAGAAGATCGTGAGGAAAAGGCTCGTAGAGCATCTGGAGGGAAATAACTTTGTAACGCACCACTTACATGGGTTCAGGGATGGTAAATCGTGCCTCACAGGTTTAATAGAATTCTATGACCAGGCAACAAAAATTAGGCAAGAAAGAGACGGGTGGGCCGACTGCATTTTCCTGGACTGTCAAAAAGCCTTTGACACAGTACCCCATAAAAGGCTGTTAAAAAAGTTGGAGCATCAGGCAGAAGTAAAAGGGAAGGTGCTCCAGTGGATAAGGGAGTACTTAAGCAATAGGAAACAGCGAGTAACGGTGAGGGAGGAGACATCAGAGTGGCGAGATGTCACCAGCAGAGTCCCACAGGGCTCAGTACTTGGACCCATCCTGTTTCTAATATATGTAAACGATCTTCTGGAGGGTATAGACTCGTTTCTCTCAATGTTTGCCGATGATGCAAAAATTATGAGAAGAATCATGACGGATGAAGATACAGAGACTACAGGATGACCTGGACAAACTGGAGGAATGGTCTAGAAAATGGCTGCTAAAGTTTAACTCAGGAAAGTGTAAGGTAATGAAATTAGGCAAAGGGAGCAGGAGGCTGAACACAAGGTATCATCTGGGAGGTGAAATCCTGCAAGAGTCAAATAGAGAGAAAGATCTTGGGGTTGATATCACACCGAACCTGTCCCCAGAGGCCCACATCAAAAGGATATCATCAGTAGCATATGCTACACTGACCAACATAAGAACTGCCTTTAGAAACTTGTGTAAGGAATCGTTCAGGACCCTGTATACCACTTATGTAAGACCAATCCTGGAGTATGCAGCTCCAGCCTGGAGTCCATACCTAGTTAAACACAAGACAAAGTTAGAGAAAATCCAGCGATATGCCTCCAGGCTCGTCCCGGAACTGAGAGGAATGAGCTACGAGGAAAGGGTAAAGGAGCTGAACCTCACATCCCTGGAAAACAGAAGAGTAAGGGGAGACATGATAACCACCTACAAAATTCTCAGGGGAATTGATAGGGTGGACAAAGACAAACTCTTCAGCACGGGTGGGACACGAACAAGGGGACACAGGTGGAAACTTAGTACCCAGATGAGCCACAGAGACGTTAGAAAGAATTTTTTCAGTGTCAGAGTAGTTAATAAATGGAATGAACTAGGAAGTGATGTGGTGGAGGCTGACTCCATACACAGTTTCAAATGTAGATATGATAGAGCCCAGTAGGCTCAGGAATCTGTATACGAGTTGATTGACAGTTGAGAGGCGGGACCAAAGAGCCAGAGCTCAACCCCCCGCAAGCACAATTAGGTGAGATCAATTAGGTGAGTACACACACACACACACACACACACACACACACACACACATGAACAGACAGACAGACAGACAGACAGACAGACAGACAGACAGACAGACAGAGAGAGAGAGAGAGAGAGAGAGAGAGAGAGAGAGAGAGAGAGAGAGAGAGAGAGAGAGAGAGAGAGAGGACTAGCAGGAGAGGGGGTCACAACCTGTATGACCCAGTAACCTGGAGCAGAGCTCCCCCCCTCCCAGAAGACCTCCCCCCTCCCCACCTGGGGGTAAGACCACCTGCTAACATCCCCTCTCTTCTCCCACGTTCCCTGAGCCCCCTGGCCCTCAGCAGGCCTCGGGCTGCCCCTCAGGGACCTAACAAACCCATCCCTGAGCCCCAAACAATCCTCCACACTTAGGGAAACGCCACAGCTGGGAGATGTGTTTTGAATGGACTTTCGCTTTCGCTCTCCAGGTGTAAGGCCGCCGCGGTTCGTGTCCTCCCTCCAGCACGTTAACTATGCGAGCGCACCTGGTGCTCCAGACCCATGCCATTACATCCCCGTGTGGGTAATTACTCCTTGGTTGGTGAGCCTTGGGGCTCATGGGTAGCTGCTCCACCTGACGTCTCACTGGCCAGGGTGACAGTGGCCAGGGTGACAGAGGCCAGGGTGACAGAGGCCAGGGTGACAGTGGCCAGGGTGACAGAGGCCAGGGTGACAGAGGCCAGGGTGACAGTGGCCAGGGTGACAGTGGCCAGGGTGACAGTGGCCAGGGTGACAGTGGCCAGGGTGACAGAGGCCAGGGTGACAGAGGCCAGGGTGACAGTGGCCAGGGTGACAGAGGCCAGGGTGACAGTGGCCAGGGTGACAGAGGCCAGGGTGACAGTGGCCAGGGTGACAGTGGCCAGGGTGACAGAGGCCAGGGTGACAGTGGCCAGGGTGACAGAGGCCAGGGTGCCGGTGGCCAGGGTGACAGTGGCCAGGGTGACAGAGGCCAGGTTGCCAGTGGCCAGGGTGACAGTGGCCAGGGTGACAGAGGCCAGGTTGCCAGTGGCCAGGGTGCCAGTGGCCAGGGTGACAGTGGCCAGGGTGACAAAGGCCAGGGTGACAGTGGCCAGGGTGACAGAGGCCAGGGTGCCGGTGGCCAGGGTGACAGAGGCCAGGTTGCCAGTGGCCAGGGTGACAGAGGCCAGGGTGACAGTGGCCAGGGTGACAGAGGCCAGGGTGACAGTGGCCAGGGTGCCAGTGGCCAGGGTGACAGTGGTCAGGGTGACAGAGGCCAGGGTGACAGTGGCCAGGGTGACAGAGGCCAGGGTGACAGTGGCCAGGGTGACGGAGGCCAGGGTGCCGGTGGCCAGGGTGCCAGTGGCCAGGGTGACAGTGGCCAGGGAGCCAGTGGCCAGGGTGACGGTGGCCAGGGTGCCGGTGGCCAGGGAGCCAGTGGCCAGAGTGACAGTGGCCAGGGTGCCAGTGGCCAGGGAACCAGTGGCCAGGGTGACAGTGGCCAGGGTGACAGTGGCCAGGGAGCCAGTAACCAGGGTGACAGTGGCCAGGGTGCCGGTGGCCAGGGTGCCAGTGGCCAGGGAGCCAGTGGCCAGGGTGACAGTGGCCAGGGTGCCAGTGGCCAGGGTGACAGTGGCCAGGGTGACAGAGGCCAGAGTGACAGTGGCCAGGGTGACAGAGGCCAGGGTGACAGAGGCCAGGGTGACAGTGGCCAGGGTGACAGAGGCCAGGGTGCCGGTGGCCAGGGTGCCAGTGGCCAGGGTGACAGTGGCCAGGGAGCCAGTGGCCAGGGTGACAGTGGCCAGGGTGCCGGTGGCCAGGGAGCCAGTGGCCAGGGTGACAGTGGCCAGGGTGCCAGTGGCCAGGGTGACAGTGGCCAGGGTGCCAGTGGCCAGGGTGACAGTGGCCAGGGTGACAGTGGCCAGGGTGCCAGTGGCCAGGGTGACAGTGGCCAGGGAGCCAGTGGCCAGGGTGACAGTGGCCAGGGTGACAGTGGCCAGGGTGCCAGTGGCCAGGGTGACAGTGGCCAGGGAGCCAGTGGCCAGGGTGACAGTGGCCAGGGTGACAGTGGCCAGGGTGACAGTGGCCAGGGTGCCGGTTGCCAGGGTGACAGAGGCCAGGGTGCCGGTGGCCAGGGTGCCAGTGGCCAGGGTGCCAGTGGCCAGGGTGCCGGTGGCCAGGGTGACAGAGGCCAGGGTGACAGTGGCCAGGGTGACAGAGGCCAGGGTGACAGTGGCCAGGGTGACAGAGGCCAGGGTGACAGAGGCCAGGGTGACAGAGGCCAGGGTGACAGTGGCCAGGGTGACAGAGGCCAGGGTGACAGAGGCCAGGGTGACAGTGGCCAGGGTGACAGAGGCCAGGGTGACAGTGGCCAGGGTGACAGAGGCCAAGGTGCCGGTGGCCAGGGTGCCAGTGGCCAGGGTGACAGAGGCCAGGGAGCCGGTGGCCAGGGTGACAGAGACCAGGGTAACAGTGGCCAGGGTGACAGAGGCCAGGGTGACAGTGGCCAGGGTGACAGAGGCCAGGGTGACAGTGGCCAGGGTGACAGTGGCCAGGGTGCCGGTTGCCAGGGTGACAGTGGCCAGGGTGACAGAGGCCAGGGTGACAGAGGCCAGGGTGACAGTGGCCAGGGTGACAGTGGCCAGGGTGCCAGTGGCCAGGGTGACAGTGGCCAGGGTGACAGTGGCCAGGGTGCCGGTGGCCAGGGTGACAGAGGCCAGGGTGACAGTGGCCAGGGTGACAGTGGCCAGGGTGCCAGTGGCCAGGGTGACAGTGGCCAGGGTGCCAGTGGCCAGGGTGACAGAGGTCAGTGGCCAGGGTGACAGAGGCCAGGGTGCCAGTGGCCAGGGTGACAGTGGCCAGGGTGCCGGTGGCCAGGGTGACAGAGGCCAGGGTGCCAGTGGCCAGGGTGACAGTGGCCAGGGTGACAGTGGCCAGGGTGACAGAGGCCAGGGTGAAAGTGGCCATGGTGCCAGTGGCCAGGGTGACAGTGGCCAGGGAGCCAGTGGCCAGGGTGACAGTGGCCAGGGAGCCAGTGGCCAGGGTGACAGTGGCCAGGGAGCCAGTGGCCAGGGTGACAGTGGCCAGGGTGACAGTGGCCAGGGTGCCAGTGGCCAGGGTGACAGTGGCCAGGGTGACAGTGGCCAGGGTGCCAGTGGCCAGGGTGCCAGTGGCCAGGGTGACAGAGGCCAGGGTGACAGTGGCCAGGGTGACAGTGGCCAGGGTGACAGTGGCCAGGGTGACAGAGGCCAGGGTGACAGTGGCCAGGGTGACAGAGGCCAGGGTGACAGAGGCCAGGGTGACAGTGGCCAGGGTGACAGAGGCCAGGGTGACAGTGGCCAGGGTGACAGAGGCCAGGGTGACAGTGGCCAGGGTGACAGTGGCCAGGGTGACAGAGGCCAGGGTGACAGTGGCCAGGGTGACAGCGGCCAGGGTGCCGGTGGCCAGGGTGACAGTGGCCAGGGTGACAGAGGCCAGGTTGCCAGTGGCCAGGGTGACAGTGGCCAGGGTGACAGAGGCCAGGTTGCCAGTGGCCAGGGTGCCAGTGGCCAGGGTGACAGTGGCCAGGGTGACAAAGGCCAGGGTGACAGTGGCCAGGGTGACAGAGGCCAGGGTGCAGGTGGCCAGGGTGACAGAGGCCAGGTTGCCAGTGGCCAGGGTGACAGAGGCCAGGGTGACAGTGGCCAGGGTGACAGAGGCCAGGGTGACAGTGGCCAGGGTGCCAGTGGCCAGGGTGACAGTGGTCAGGGTGACAGAGGCCAGGGTGACAGTGGCCAGGGTGACAGAGGCCAGGGTGACAGTGGCCAGGGTGACGGAGGCCAGGGTGCCGGTGGCCAGGGTGCCAGTGGCCAGGGTGACAGTGGCCAGGGTGACAGTGGCCAGGGTGACGGTGGCCAGGGTGCCGGTGGCCAGGGAGCCAGTGGCCAGAGTGACAGTGGCCAGAGTGACAGTGGCCAGGGTGCCAGTGGCCAGGGAACCAGTGGCCAGGGTGACAGTGGCCAGGGTGACAGTGGCCAGGGAGCCAGTAACCAGGGTGACAGTGGCCAGGGTGCCGGTGGCCAGGGTGCCAGTGGCCAGGGAGCCAGTGGCCAGGGTGACAGTGGCCAGGGTGCCAGTGGCCAGGGTGACAGTGGCCAGGGTGACAGAGGCCAGAGTGACAGTGGCCAGGGTGACAGAGGCCAGGGTGACAGAGGCCAGGGTGACAGTGGCCAGGGTGACAGAGGCCAGGGTGCCGGTGGCCAGGGTGCCAGTGGCCAGGGTGACAGTGGCCAGGGAGCCAGTGGCCAGGGTGACAGTGGCCAGGGTGCCGGTGGCCAGGGAGCCAGTGGCCAGGGTGACAGTGGCCAGGGTGCCAGTGGCCAGGGTGACAGTGGCCAGGGTGCCAGTGGCCAGGGTGACAGTGGCCAGGGTGACAGTAGCCAGGGTGCCAGTGGCCAGGGTGACAGTGGCCAGGGAGCCAGTGGCCAGGGTGACAGTGGCCAGGGTGACAGTGGCCAGGGTGCCAGTGGCCAGGGTGACAGTGGCCAGGGAGCCAGTGGCCAGGGTGACAGTGGCCAGGGTGACAGTGGCCAGGGTGACAGTGGCCAGGGTGCCGGTTGCCAGGGTGACAGAGGCCAGGGTGCCGGTGGCCAGGGTGCCAGTGGCCAGGGTGACAGAGGCCAGGGTGCCGGTGGCCAGGGTGACAGAGGCCAGGGTGACAGTGGCCAGGGTGACAGAGGCCAGGGTGACAGTGGCCAGGGTGACAGAGGCCAGGGTGACAGAGGCCAGGGTGACAGAGGCCAGGGTGACAGTGGCCAGGGTGACAGAGGCCAGGGTGACAGAGGCCAGGGTGACAGAGGCCAGGGTGACAGTGGCCAGGGTGACAGAGGCCAGGGTGACAGTGGCCAGGGTGACAGAGGCCAGGGTGCCGGTGGCCAGGGTGCCAGTGGCCAGGGTGACAGAGGCCAGGGTGCCGGTGGCCAGGGTGCCAGTGGCCAGGGTGACAGTGGCCAGGGAGCCAGTGGCCAGGGTGACAGTGGCCAGGGTGACAGTGGCCAGGGTGCCAGTGGCCAGGGTGACAGTGGCCAGGGAGCCAGTGGCCAGGGTGACAGTGGCCAGGGAGCCAGTGGCCAGGGTGACAGTGGCCAGGGAGCCAGTGGCCAGGGTGACAGTGGCCAGGGAGCCAGTGGCCAGGGGGACAGAGGCCAGGGTGACAGTGGCCAGGGTGACAGAGGCCAGGGTGACAGTGGCCAGGGAGCCATTGGCAAGGGTGACAGTGGCCAGGGTGCCAGTGGCCAGGGTGACAGAGGCCAAGGTGACAGTGGCCAGGGTGACAGAGGCCAGGGTGACAGTGGCCAGGGTAACAGTGGCCAGGGTGACAGCGGCCAGGGTGACAGTGGCCAAGGTGACAGTGGCCAAGGTGACAGTGGCCAGGGTGACAGAGACCAGGGTGACAGTGGCCAGGGTGACAGTGGCCAGGGTGACAGAGGCCAGGGTGACCGAGGCCAGGGTGACAGAGGCCAAGATGACAGTGGCCAGGGTGACAGTGGCCAGGGTGACAGAGGCCAAGGTGACAGTGGCCAGGGTGACAGAGGCCAGGGTGACAGTGGCCAGGGTGCCAGTGGCCAGGGTGACAGAGGCCAAGGTGACAGTGGCCAGGGTGACAGAGGCCAGGGTGACAGTGGCCAGGGTGACAGTGGCCAGGGTGACAGCGGCCAGGGTGACAGTGGCCAAGGTGACAGTGGCCAGGGTGACAGTGGCCAGGGTGACAGTGGCCAGGGTGACAGAGGCCAAGATGACAGTGGCCAGGGTGACAGAGGCCAGGGTGACCGAGGCCAGGGTGACAGAGGCCAAGATGACAGTGGCCAGGATGACAGTTCCAGGGTGCCAGTGGCCAGGGTGACGGTGGCCAGGGTGACAGAGGCCAGGGTGACCGAGGCCAGGGTGACAGTGGCCAGGGAGACAGTGGCCAGGGTGCCAGTGGCCAGGGAGACAGTGGCCAGGGTGACAGTGGCCAGGGTGCCAGTGGCCAGGGTGCCAGTGGCCAGGGTGACGGTGGCCAGGGTGTCAGTGGCCAGGGTGACAGTGGCCAGGGTGACAGTGGCCAGGGTGACAGTGGCCAGGGTGACAGTGGCCAGGGTGACAGTGGCCAGGGTGACAGTGGCCAGGGGTGACAGTAGCCATGGCGCCTGCAGTGGCCAGGGTCACAGTGGCCAGGGGTGACAGTAGCCAGGGTGACAGTAGCCAGGGTGACAGTGGCCATGGTGCCTGCAGTGGCCAGGGTGACCTGGTACCTGGTACCTGATACCTGGTTGATGGTTTCTGGGAGCTCTTCTGCTCCCCAAGCCCGGCCCGAGGCCAGGCTTGACTTGTTAGAGTTTGGTCCACCAGGCTGTTGCTTGGAGCGGCCCGCAGGCCCACATACCCACCACAGCCCGGTTGGTCCGGCACTCCTTGGAGGAATAAATCTAGTTTCCTCTTGAAGATGTCTTCGGTTGTTCCGGCAATATTTCTTTTGCTCGCTGGGAGGGTGTTGAACAACCGTGGACCTCTGATGTTTATACAGTGTTCTCTGATTGTGCCTATGGCACCTCTGCTCTTCACTGGTTCTATTCTGCAATTTCTTCCATATCATTCACTCCAGTACGTTGTTATTTTACTGTGCAGATTTGGTACTTGGCCCTCCAGTATCTTCCAGGTGTATATTATTTTATATCTCTCTCGTCTTCTTTCTAGTGAGTACATTTGGAGGGCTTTGAGACGATCCCAATAATTTAGGTGCTGTATCGCGTCTATGCGTGCCGTATATGTTCTCTGTATTCCCTCTATTTCTGCAATCTCTCCTGCTCTGAAGGGAGAAGTGAGTACTCAGTAGTACTCCAGACGGGACATCACAAGTGACTTGAAGAGTACAACCATTGTGATGGGATCCCTGGATTTGAAAGTTCTCGTAATCCATCCTATCATTTTTCTGGCTGTCGCAATATTTGCTTGGTTATGCTCCCTAAACGTTCGGTCGTCAGACATCATTATTTCCAAATCCTTTACATGCTGTTTTCCTACTAAGGGTACATTTGATAGTGTTTTGTACTCTGTATTATGTTTAAGGTCCTCATTTTTACCGTACCTGAGTACCTGGAATTTATCACTGTTAAACATCATGTTATTTTCTGATGCCCAGTCGAAAACTTTATTAATATCACCTTGAAGTTTTTCAATGTCTTCAGCCGAGGTAATTTTCATACTGATTTTTGTGGCATCTGCAAAGGATGATACTAAGCTGTGACTTGTATTTTTGTCTATATCTGATATGGGAATAAGGAAAAGCAGCGGTGCAAGGACTGAACCCTGAGGAACAGAGATTTTAACTGCACTTGGACTAGATTTTATATGGTTGACAGTTACTCGCTGAGTCCTGTTTGACAGAAAACTGAGTATCCAGCGTCCTACTTTACCGGTTATTCCCATTGACTTCATTTTGTGTGCTATCACGCCATAGTCACATTTATCGAAAGCCTTTGCGAAGTCTGTGTATATCACATCAGCATTCTGTTTTTCTTCTAATGCCTCAGTGATTTTGTCGTAGTGCTCAAGTAGCTGTGAGAGGCACGATCTTCCCGCTCGAAATCCATGTTGGCCAGGGTTGTGAAGGTCATTGGTCTCCATGAAATTGGTGACCTGATTCCTAATCACTCTCACCCTAATCAGGGTGACAGTGGCCAGGGGTGACAGTGGCCAGGGTGACAGTGGCCAGGGTGAGAGTGGCCAGGGTGACTGGCCAGGGTGACAGTGGCCAGGGGTGACAGTGGCCATGGTGCCAGTGGCCAGGGGTTCACCTTACAGTGTTACAACAGTGGCCATGGTGCCAGTGGCCAGGGTGCCAGTGGCCAGGGTGACAGTGGCCAGGGTGACAGTGGCCAGGGGTTCACCTTACAGTGTTACAACAGTGGCCATGGTGCCAGTGGCCAGGGTGACAGTGGCCAGGGTGACAGTGGCCAGGGGTTCACCTTACAGTGTTACAACAGTGGCCATGGTGCCAGTGGCCAGGGTGCCAGTGGCCAGGGTGACAGTGGCCAGGGTGACAGTGGCCAGGGTGACAGTGGCCAGGGGTTCACCTTACAGTGTTACAACAGTGGCCATGGTGCCAGTGGCCAGGGTGCCAGTGGCCAGGGTGACAGTGGCCAGGGTGAGAGTGGCCAGGGTGACAGTGGCCAGAGTGACAGTGGCCAGGGTGAGAGTGGCCAGGGTGACAGTGGCCAGGGGTGACAGTGGCCATGGTGCCAGTGGCCAGGGTGACAGTGGCCAGGGTGACAGTGGCCAGGGTGACAGTGGCCAGGGGTGACAGTGGCCATGGTGCCAGTGGCCAGGGTGACAGTGGCCAGGGTGAGAGTGGCCAGGGTGACAGTGTGATAGTGGCCAGGGTGACAGTGTGACAGTGGCCAGGGTGACAGAGGCCAAGGTGACAGAGGCCAGGGTGACAGAGGCCAGGGTGACAGTGGCCAGGGTGACAGAGGCCAGGGTGACAGAGGCCAGGGTGACAGTGGCCAGGGTGACAGAGGCCAGGGTGACAGTGGCCAGGGTGACAGTGGCCAGGGTGACAGTGGCCAGGGGTTCACCTTACAGTGTTACAATAGTGGCCATGGTGCCAGTGGCCAGGGTGCCAGTGGCCAGGGTGACAGTGGCCAGGGTGAGAGTGGCCAGGGTGACAGTGGCCAGAGTGACAGTGGCCAGGGTGAGAGTGGCCAGGGTGACAGTGGCCAGGGGTGACAGTGGCCATGGTGCCAGTGGCCAGGGTGACAGTGGCCAGGGTGACAGTGGCCAGGGTGACAGTGGCCAGGGGTGACAGTGGCCATGGTGCCAGTGGCCAGGGTGACAGTGGCCAGGGTGAGAGTGGCCAGGGTGACAGTGTGATAGTGGCCAGGGTGACAGTGTGACAGTGGCCAGGGTGACAGAGGCCAGGGTGACAGAGGCCAGGGTGACAGTGGCCAGGGTGACAGAGGCCAGGGTGACAGAGGCCAGGGTGACAGAGGCCAGGGTGACAGTGGCCAGGGTGACAGTGGCTCCACTATGTGTAATGGAAGCGTGTTGAACAGTCTCGGGCCTCTGATGTTGATAGTTCTCTCTTGAACACTGTGAGGGGTCGGCCAGTTATGTCCCTTATGTGTAGTGGAAGCGTGTTGAACAGTCTCGGGCCTCTGATGTTGATAGTTCTCTCTTGAACACTGTGAGAGGTCGGCCAGTTATGTCCCTTATGTGTAGTGGAAGCGTGTTGAACAGTCTCGGGCCTCTGATGTTGATAGTTCTCTCTCAGAGTACCTGTTGCACCTCTGCTTTTCAATGGGGGGAGGGTATTCTGCACATCCTGCAATGCCTTCTGGTCTCGTGTGGATGTTAATTCTGTGCGCAGGTTTGGGATCAGCCCCTCTAATATGTATTAATAATAAAAATAATAATTTGATTTACAAGAAGGTCCAATGGGTTGGCGAGATTAAATTAGTGATATTTTTACATTCTTACAAAGAATGTAAAAACGTGCATACGTGCATAGCGTCTCTATCACACGCAAAGCACTGATATTTTCCACCTGTAAATTATTATGTATCTCACCCGCCTGCGCTCAAGAGAATACAGATTTAAGCATTTTAGTTAGTCCCAATAATTTAAATGTTTTACTGAGTGCATTCTAGCAGTAATATATGTCTACACGCTCTCTAGGTCAGCAATTTCTCCAGCTTTGAAAAGGGCTGTCATTGTGGAACAATATTTCACTCTAGAGAACACTACCATCTTGAAAAGTATCATCATTGGTATATTAAAGGTAAGGTCATCCCACATCAGTACATCCAAATCCTTTACAATTCTTTTTCGGTCTATGGTATGATTTAACTGCGTTTTGTACGTGGTTTCTGTTTTTATATTTCATTTTTTTCAGTAGCGCAGCTGCTGGAACTTATCGCCATTAAATACCATAATATTTTCTGTGGCCCATTGAACGACCTGATTTACATCAATTTGGGGGTTTGCCGTGTCCTCTATGTTGTCTACTCTCATAAAAATCTTAGTGTCATCTACAAAGGATGATACAATACTATAGGTTGTGTCCTTGTTTATGTCCGATATGAGGATGAGAAAAGGTATTGGAGCAAGCACAATACAGGGAGCCGGTCGGCCGAGCGGACAGCACGCTGGACTTGTGATCCTGTGGTCCTGGGTTCGATCCCAGGCGCCGGCGAGAAACAATGGGGAGAGTTTCTTTCACCCTATGCCCCTGTTACCTAGCAGTAAAATAGGTACCTGGGTGTTAGTCAGCTGTCACGGGCTGTTTCCTGGGGGTGGAGGCCTGGTCAAGGACCGGGCCGCGGGGACACTAAAGCCCCGAAATCATCTCAAGATAACCTCAAGAAGAAGGTACCCTGGGGGACTGAGTTCTTCACGGTTGCTGGTCCGGACTTTAATTTGTTGACTACTACATATTGGGTTCTGTTAGGAAATTGTAGGTACTTCTTCCTATTTTGCCGGTAATTCCTTTTGAGCGCATTTGGTACACAATAACACCTTGGTCACTTTTCTCAGGTTTTTTGGAAATCTGTATAAATTATATGAGCGTTTTATTTGTCATCCAAGGCATCTAATGCCATGTCATAGTGGTCCAGCAACTGAGACAGGCAAGAGCACCCTGTTCTGAACCCATGTTGTCCGGGGTTGTGGAGTTGCTGTGATTCCATGTGTTTTGTGATCATACTTCTTCAAAGAAGCACTCTCCCAAAGATTTTTATGATGTGTGATGTAAGTGCTATCGGCCTATAGTTTTTTGCATCTGCTTTACTCCCTCTTTTATTTAGAGTTGCTATTTCAGCTGTTTTTAGTATGACAGGGATAACGCCAGTATCTAGGCTCCGTCTCCAAAAAATGTTTAGGGTCTTGTGGTAGTGTTTTTTTTCACAATTCTTGATGAATATGGAGTTCCAGGAATCTAGGCCTGATGCAGAGTGCGTAAACATACTGTCAGTGGCTACTTCAAACTCAAGGTCACATCTGATACATGATTTGATGTTGGTATCACATTCATGAAGAATTCGTTTGGGTTATCAATCTTCAGTGTGTTTAGTGGCTCGCTGAAAACGGAGTCCTATTGTTGCCTCAGTATTTCGCTCATTTATTTGTTGTCATCCGTGAAAATTACATGAGCGTTGCGCAGAGGCCTGATACTGGATTACATGAGCGTTGCGCAGAGGCCTGATACTGGATTACATGAGCGTTGCGCAGAGGCCTGATACTGGATTACATGAGCGTTGCGCAGAGGCCTGATACTGGATTACATGAGCGTTGCGCAGAGGCCTGATACTGGATTACATGAGCGTTGCGCAGAGGCCTGATACTGGATTACATGAGCGTTGCGCAGAGGCCTGATACTGGATTACATGAGCGTTGCGCAGAGGCCTGATACTGGATTTAGTTTTTGCTCCAGATTTTGCACAGGAGAAAAAATTGAGGGCATTTTGCTCTTTTTGCCTCTCCTGGATCTTATATGATTCTTGCAGCTTAAGTTATAAGAATTTAGTTACAAAAGTATCGGCTTCACACTAGACTCACACTACACCCTCACAAAACTTCTCCAGCCACTAGAAAACTTACCTTTTTGTGATATATATATTTTAATTCATATGAATGAGTCTTTTACTATATTTAATTGAGTTTATTACTGTATGTGAGTGTATAGTATAAAGCTGTGAAACTCAGAGATGCATTATTAGCCATGCTCTTTATGGTGCTGACATTTAACTGTTTCAACAATATATTAGTTGGTGTGTAAATTAACAATAATATTTACTAACAAACTGTACAGAGCATCATAATATTCTGACACCAAAGAAGGTCCATAAATATGGCCGAGCATTTTTCCTCAGAATATTAATTGTGTTCGCTCTCCAGCGTTGTGGCCCCTGACACCTTAAGTGTAAGGTGATACAAGCAACCATACACACACAGCGACCATACACACACAGCGACCATACACACACTGCGACCATACACACACAGCGACCATACACACACAACGACCATACACACACACACAGCGACCATACACACACAGCGACCATACACACACAGCGACCATACACACACAGCGACCATACACACACACACAGCGACCATACACACACAGCGACCATACACACACAGCGACCATACACACACTGCGACCATACACACACAGCGACCATACACACACAGCGACCATACACACACACACAGCGACCATACACACACACACAGCGACCATACACACACACACAGCGACCATACACACACAGCGACCCTACACACACAGCGACCATACACACACAGCGACCATACACACACAGCGACCATACACACACAGCGACCATACACACACACAGCGACCATACACACACACAGCGACCATACACACACAGCGACCATACACACACTGCGACCATACACACACAGCGACCATACACACACAGCGACCATACACACACAGCGACCATACACACACAGCGACCATACACACACAGCGACCAAACACATACAGGAATCAAACACAGCGATCAAGTAAATCCGTTGACAAATCACATAAAATATTCAAACATGCACGAATTGAAAACGTAGAGAAATAAAAAACAGGAACCAAGTAAATATGTCACAAAGGAACACAAACTGCGAATAACAGGTGTCTGAAACAGGTGTTGTCAAACATGGGAGGCATTAAGCAACCAGCTTATATGGTCAGCAAACATAAACACTCGAGCACTCTTACTCACGCACTCACTCTCCAGCCTTCAGTCACAGGCGGGTGACAGCTGGCAACATATACACACACATACACAAACACACGCATGTATGCACACAAATATACACATTCTTGCTCTCGAACACACACACACACACACAATCATCCGGTTTAGATAGTACTTTTTGTAATTATGAGGACCATCGTTCCTCATAGTTACAAAGCGAGGTAATTGTCGTAATGGACAATTGCGGAGTCTTCAAGTGGGTAGAATATAGTTGTGCATTAATCAACACCAGCAATCAACAGCCAATTAATGCACAACTATATTCTACCCACTTCAAGACTCCGCACCAATATAGAAGCATCAAGAAATATTGGCCAATAGGCCCTTTGCAGTTACTTCCATTCTTCCCTTTAACTTACAAAATATTATACCTATTATTTCGTGTTCTGTCTTGTGTTGAAAGTTTGTTTTCACCTCATCCAAAACTGTTGTAACATATCACCTCACCCAAATACAGGTATAAAAAAAAAATCGAAGATGTTTAAGCTCTATTCAGTTATAGTTGTGTGTGTGTAAGCTAAAGTCTTTGAAAATGTAATAAGTTTTACGAAACGCGCTCAAGTGTCGCGTCAGACTAGAAATAAAAATGAATTTTGGAGAATTGATTTTTCAGTTACCATCAACAGTGAAGAAAAATGTAAGAAACATTAAGAAAATTCATGTTAGAATTATTAGTCTTACTTTTTTCGGTGATATTTAATAATATATATATATATATATATATATATATATATATATATATATATATATATATATATATATATGTCGTACCTAGTAGCCAGAACGTCGTACTCGGCCTACTATTCAAGGCCCGATTTGCCTAATAAGCCAAGTTTTCCTGAATTAATATATTTTCTCTAATTTTTTCCTTATGAAAGGATAAAGCTACCTATTTAATTATGTATGAGGTCAATTTTTTTTTATTGGAGTTAAAATTAACGTAGATATATGACCGAACCTAATCAACCCTACCTAACCTAACCTAACCTATCTTTATAGGTTAGGTTGGGTTAAGTAGCCGAAAAAGTTAGGTTAGGTTAGGTTAGGTAGGTTAGGTAGTCGAAAAAACATTAATTCATGAAAACTTGGCTTATTAGGCAAATCGGGCATTGCATAGTAGGCTGAGAAGTGCGTTCTGGCTACTAGGTACGACATATATATATATATATATATATATATATATATATATATATATATATATATATATATATATATATATATATATATATATATATATATGTCTGTGTGTGTGTGTGTGTGTGAGTACACACACACACCCTAATTGTGCTTGCGAGGGTTGAGCTCTGGCTCTTTGCTCCCTCCTCTCAACTGTCAATCAACTGGTGTAGATTCCTGAGCCTATTGGGCTCTATCATATCTACATTTGAAACAGTGTATGGAGTCAGCCTCCACAACATCACTCCCTAATGCATTTCATCTGTTAACTACTCGGACACTGAAAAAAGTTCTTTCTAACGTCCCTGTGGCTCATTTGGGTACTCAGTTTCCACCTGTGTCCCCTTGTTCGCGTCCATCCCGTGTTAAATAGTTTATCTTTATCTACCCTATCAATTCCTCTGAGAATTTTGTAGGTAGTGATCATGTCTCCCCTTACTCTTCTGCCTTCTAGTGTCGTGAGGTGCATTTCTCGCAACCTTTCTTCGTAACTCATGCCTCTTAGTTCTGGGACTAGCTGGATCTGGAGTTCAGGGACTGGATCAGAGAAGAGTTTAAATAACAAACCAACACTCCTGTCAAATAACGATTGTCACCTTACAGCCTCTGATACTGCTATTGAGTTCAATAGATTCTTCTCTTCCATTGGGTCATCCCTAGCTAATGATATTCCATCTTCCAGTACTGATGTTCAGGACTATCTTACAGGTAACTATCCACAGTCTCTGTACCTAACGCCTGCAAATTCCACTGATGTTAATGAGATAATCCTTTCCCTTAAAACCAAGTCTAGTGCCCTTGAGGAGATACCAACTTTAATTTATAAAAAAAAGCCTCAAGATCTTTAACCCTGCTATTGCATTGCTCTTCAACAAGTCACTTGAACTCCAAACCCTTCCAGATATTGTAAAAAAAGCGAGAGTAACCCCAGTCCACAAATGTGGTGATCTCACTGATGTTAACAACTACAGACCTATATCAATTCTGCCAAACTTTTCAAAAATATTTGAAAAACTAATCTACAAGCAGCTTTACTCTTATCTAGCCAAACTCAATATACTTAGCTCTTGTTAATATGGCTTCAGACCCCCAAAAAGCACTAACGATGCACTTATTAGTATGATTAACTTGATACATGCAGCTCTTGATAAAAATGAGTTCCCTGTTGGGTTATCTGTAGACCTGCGTAAGGCTTTTGACACTGTCAACCACCAAAACCTTCTTCTTAAATTACATCATTATGGGGTCAGAGGTCACTCCCTGCAATACCTCAAATCCTACCTTACTGACAGGCTCCAGTATGTTTCTGTGAATAATTCAATTACTCCCACCCTAACCATCAACATTGGTGTTCCTCAGGGCAGCATACTTGGCCCTCTCCTCTTTCTCATCTACATTAATGACTTTCCAAATGCCTCCCGACACCTCAAACCAATTCCATTTGCTGACGACACAACCTTCATTTACTTCAGTCCTGACCCCTTGCTCTAAATGCCACAGTGAATACTGAGCTAAATAAAGTCCATCTTTGACTAACTGCCAATAAACTCACCCTCAACATTGACAAAACTTTCTATATTTTGCTTGGCAATAAATCCAAAAATCATATAAATCTCAGGATAAATAATGCCCAAATTTGTAACAAAATAGATGTCAAATTCCTTGGCGTTCTCATTGACCACAAACTGAATTTCCAGGGACACATTCTAAATATATCAAAAAAAGTTTCAAAAACTGTTGGCATTCTTTCTAAGATCAGATATTATGTACCACGCCCTGCCCTGGTGACTCTCTATTACTCCCTCATCTATCCATATCTCAACTATGGTATTTGTGCTTGGGGTTCTACTACCCAAAATCATTTACGTCCTCTAATTACTCAACACAAAGCTGCTATTAGGACAATATCCAACTCTGGCCCCAGACATCACTCGGTACCCCTACTCAAATCTCTGAATATGTTAGATATTAAGTCACTGCACATCCTCTCATGTGTATTATATGTATATATATATATATATATATATATATATATATATATATATATATATATATATATATATATATATATATATATATATATAAAACGCTGAACTGTAATGCCAATCCTGATCTTAAAAGCTTCATTGAAGGTTGTAACAGAACCCATGAGCACCACACCAGAAACAAATACCTTTTTGATATTCCAAGAGTACGACTTAATCAAACTAGAAATGCTCTACAAATCAAGGGACCCAGAATGTGGAATGACCTTTCCAATCATGTTAAAGACTGTACCTCTCTTAACCAGTTTAAGATAAAAACTAAACACTACCTAATTAACTCCCTGTAACCTACCTTTTCCCTATAATGTCAACCCCTGTCTGTTATTTTTTTTAAACAACGCTGTTTGTCGACCAAATTGTATTTTTGTTGTTTTTCTGCCGTGTTCCCCCTTTTTTTATTTTTATATTTTCTCAACACATTTTATACTTTAATCTCAATTAGTATTAAGTTTTAGTCTTAGTGTTTTTCGTGCCCGGAACGCGTTGCGTAATAGTGGCTTTAGGCATTGTATGTACTAGCTCTATCTATAAATCCATCAATATTTGTATCACACCCCTGTATGTATGTACTTCACCTAAATAAACATTTTATTTTTTTTTTTTTAATTTTTAGCCTAGTGGCATATCTCTGAACTTTTTCAAGCTTTGCATTGTGCTTGACAAGGTACGGGCTCCATGCTGGGGCCGCATACTCCAGGATTGGTCTTACATATGTGGTATACAAGGTTCTGAATGATTCCTTACACAGTTTCCTGAAGGCAGTTCTGATCTTAGCCAGCCTTGCATGCGCCGCAGATGTTATTCTTTTAATATGGGCTTCAGGAGACAGAGATGGTGTGATATCAACTCCCAGATCTTTCTCTCTTTCCGTTTCATGAAGGACTTCATCTCCTATTCTGTATCTTATGTCTGGCCTCCTGTTTCCACTGCCTAGTTTCATTACCTTACATTAACTCAGGTTGAACTTTAGTAGCCATTTGTTGGACCAAGCGAAGGTTGGTCCAAGTTGTTGGACCAACGCTCTTGGGGGAAGTAGGCCTAGAGGTTTCCTGTCAGCAACTCAAGCCTAACTTACTAGTTTTTTCAGGAACATGCCACGCCAATCAGCCTACAACCAGGTCTTCTAATTTTTGTTGGGTGAGCAGTTAAGATCTGGAGACCGGGTCTACGTCCTTGTCAAAGGGACCGTCATGGGTTGCCAGGGGTGAGGTGAGCAGGTTACCACTGCGCCCCAGGGCTAGGCTTCCTCAACAGCTTCATCCTCTTGCTGTGGTTGTGGTCTGGTTGTTAGACAAGCTTGGTGTGGCTCGGATGGCTGCTGCGAGAATGCAAGGAGATGTTTGATGTTATGATGTTTTAAGCAAAGTTTAAGAGAGCAGCTTCGAGGAAGCTGTAAGGTGATACTCCAGGCACCAGAATACTTGTGTCGGAGTGTTGACAGCGGCCAGGCAAACACTGGCGCTCCTACGGACCTCAACACTCTTCCTCTCACTCCCTCTTCACATAAAAAGGGGTCCCGGTAGCACAGTCGGGTTCGTTCTTGACTTACAATCGAGAATTCTGGGCGGGACAGAAATGGTTTAGCGCATTTCCTAGGGTAAGTCATTAGGCCTGGGGGGGGATCTCTATATAAGCCTGACTTTTATGAATACACTCTGGCTGCCTGTCCCCCGACACAGCGAATTATTATATGGGACATAACTGGCCGACCTCTCATGGTGCGTAAAAAATAACTTAATGAATACCTCCAAAGCATACATGATCAACCAGGCTGTGAATCATACGTCAGGCCGTGAATCATACGTCAGGCTGTGAATCATACGTCAGGCTGTGAATCATACGTCAGGCCGTGAATCATACGTCAGGCTGTGAATCATACGTCAGGCCGTGAATCATACGTCAGGCCGTGAATCATACGTCAGGCCGTGAATCATACGTCAGGCCGTGAATCATACGTCAGGCCGTGAATCATACGTCAGGCCGTGAATCATACGTCAGGCCGTGAATCATACGTCAGGCTGTGAATCATACGTCAGGCTGCGAATCATACGTCAGGCCGTGAATCATACGTCAGGCCGTGAATCATACGTCAGGCCGTGAATCATACGTCAGGCCGTGAATCATACGTCAGGCCGTGAATCATACGTCAGGCTGTGAATCATACGTCAGGCTGTGAATCATACGTCAGGCTGTGAATCATACGTCAGGCTGTGAATCATACGTCAGGCTGTTAATTATACGTCAGGCTGTGAATCATACGTCAGGCTGTGAATCATACGTCAGGCTGTGAATTATACGTCAGGCTGTGAATCATACGTCAGGCTGTGAATCATACGTCAGGCTGTGAATCATACGTCAGGCTGTTAATTATACGTCAGGCTGTGAATCATACGTCAGGCTGTGAATCATACGTCAGGCTGTGAATTGTACGTCAGGCTGTGAATCATATGTCAGGCTGTGAATCATACGTCAGGCTGTGAATCATACGTCAGGCTGTGAATCATACGTCAGGCTGTGAATCGTACGTCAGGCTGTGAATCGTACGTCAGGCTGTGAATCATACGTCAGGCTGTGAATCATACGTCAGGCTGTGAATCGTACGTCAGGCTGTGAATCATACGTCAGGCTGTGAATCATACGTCAGGCTGTGAATCATACGTCAGGCTGTGAATCATACGTCAGGCTGTGAATCATACGTCAGGCTGTGAATCATACGTCAGGCTGTGAATCATATGTCAGGCCGTGAATCATACGTCAGGCTGTGAATCATACGTCAGGCTGTGAATCATACGTCAGGCTGTGAATCTTACGTCAGGCTGTGAATCGTACGTCAGGCCATGAATCATACGTCAGGCTGTGAATCATACGTCAGGCTGTGAATCATACGTCAGGCTGTGAATCATACGTCAGGCTGTGAATCATACGTCAGGCTGTGAATCATACGTCAGGCTGTGAATCATACGTCAGGCCGTGAGCAGCTGCGTCTAACAGCCTGGAACTGGATTCAAGAAGTGTCATGTATTTCTTCTCACTTCGCTGTGTTATGAAGGTTAACAAGAACTGCGTCAGGAGTCCTTACGCTTGACTCAGTAGATGATATGATGGCTTAGCTTAAATTTTTTGTTTTGGGAAAAGTTTAAGTTAAACCGTCACCATTTTTGGGGTGAATTTTGCGTCGGGGGTCTGATCTGAAAAGTTTAAGCTAAGCCGTCACTGTTTTAAGGGTAAATTTTAGCAGAGTCCCAACTCCTCACTGCAGTCATAAGGAATTGTGATGGAGGAAAAGTACTCGCTGCGGTCTTAAGGAATTGTTATTGAGAAAATATCATCTCTAAGCTGTACCCCATTTAGGAGTGAAATTGTAGTCAGAGGTAGACCATTTTCAGAGGATAGGACGAAGAGAGGACGAATACATCACACTAGCAGTGTGATGTATTCGTCAGTGTCAAACTTGTACTTGGACCCGTCTCTTAATGTTTATAGGTAGTTTCATTACTATCAACATAATTTTCTTAAAATTTAATACAGACATATTTCAGACTTAGTACAAAGAGTTAGTTTTTTTTAGTTTAGTTCATTTATTATGCACCCCATACCCACCTTGTAGGCGGTAGTGGAAAGGGTTACAGAGGCACATAATGGGCTCAGGGACTGAACCCCACAATTCATTTAGCTAAGCATGTTACAATCTTGATGAGCTAGTTACAAAATTCAGTATAAGTCGTCACATCAACAATGGGTTCGAGATCGACCAGAAGTACAGTTTATAAACTGACATATGTGGAGAGCTAGTGTGTCACAATTTATATGTTTGTCCTGCACACCGTCCCCCATCCAGTGGGCAGCGGTGGATAGGTTACAATCACTTAGTTACTACCTACAGTTAACAAACTGGGGATATTTGGCTAAAATTTCTGGTAGCAGATCATTTTGAATGAAATATTTACACATCGTTGGAACATTGGTTATAGAATTGTCTCTAAATTCACGTATCTTTTCGCACTCCATCACATAGTGACGGAGGGTGTGCGAATAATTTTGTTGACACAGTTTAGATTTGGTCAGGTCTACATCAGCAGATAATGAGAATTCCCAGAGATGCTTGTAACCGAGTCTAGGCCGAGCAGTAGTAACATCTAGAAGTCGGCTGATTTTATTGGATGAACCATAGATGTGTGGCTCCTCTTGCTGCAACCAGCTCTAGCACAAGGCAGCACATAAATGACTTATTGCTTATAGTCACTATTTAGCTTATATATAAGTACATATGTGACATAGTCCAAGCCATAATTTTTTTCAAGGCACTAAATTTTCCTCTCAGTTTTATTAAATAATAGAGATTTTATACAAAATTTGACAATATCCTGAGTTACTTTACAATTTATTTAAATATTTTAGTTTTGTTTTATTATTTTTATAAAACTGTAATATCAATATAGGTATAGGTTCAGTACTAATTGTAATATCTTAACATACTAAGAAGGTTAGGTTAGGTTGTGGTTTTCTATTCAGCTTTTCAAGGTAAACTCAAATATTCACAATAAATTAGTATGTCTCATATGCACTTATTCATAAGCAAGATATTGACTATAAGTAGGTGCGAGAACGGGTTGCTTGCATTATAGTATGATGATAGATGGAATTACTGGAGTCAATTTCATTTTGCCTCAGATCTAGAAGATCTTGTTGAAGTTCTCGATGTACTGCTGCAATTAGTATGAAGAGGAAACAGAGTTACCGAGTTTCAGCTCCTGTCCTCTGCCTTAGTTCATTCTTATAAATTAATTACTATCAACGTGATTTTCAGGAGATTTAAATATAGTTATTTAAGACTTGGAAACGAGATAAAGTTAGTTTCGAAGTTTCAGCTCTTGTCCTCCGCCTTCGTTGCCTCATATAATTTCGGTATTATCAGTTCAAATTTCCCAAGATTTAATACAGACATAGTAAAATAGATCTAGGTAGTTACCGAGCTCCGGCTCCTGTCCTCCGTCTCAGTTGCCTCATGTAATTTCGTTACTAACAACCCAATTTCCCCGAAATTTAAAACATAAGATCAGTATTACAATTTCAACCAATTCCAGAGCAATATTCAAATAGCAGTGTCCCTCCCCCCCCCCCCTCATTAGCTGAGAGAGTCCACCATCTACTATACTCTGCTCGTCCACTTGCTTCCAGTCCTCCAACTCCTGCTCCACCTGACTCCACCTTGGGTCATTCGCTTATATCCTCTCTCTAACCCTCCCCCCCACCATGCGCCCATATCTTCACCCACGTACCCTCCTTACCCTCCCCACACTCTAACTACCTTAAGCACCCCCCCCCCCCAACTCTCACCCCTCCCTCAGCTAAACCCAAACCATCCCTCTCACTCAGGGAGAGGGATGGTTTTAAGCCTGTGAGAGCTTAAATTTGTTTACACATCTTTCTATTATTTACTGTTATTCTCATTTTCCCGTCTGCATCTATCTCCGTAATGTTATATTACTAACTTTTTTTTTTGTAAAGACAGCTATTACCATGGCAGGCGATGAGTCACAATAACGTGTGACCAACGTGTGACCGTGTGACCATGTACCTTACCACTAATCTTCCTACTGTATTTTGTCAATACTCAAGTGTTTATGCTCAATTACTTTTTAATCTGGGCATGTTCTTACATGTTATAACGAGATGTAACACATCTCGTTACACATTCTTACGTGTTCACTTTACGTCCTTCACAAGTTCACTGCTTAATCTTCGTATACTCTGTATATTCTCTTTACGTTTATCATGTTCTCAGCTTCTTCTCCGCATGTTCTTCGCAAGTTCAATTCACGTTCTCCACATCTTCTTTGTGTTCTTCGTGTGCTCATTCATATTTACTGTTTTTCTTTAAACCAAATTTACAATTGTTTCAGTTATATCTTTACACAGTAACTAGTGATGACAAGGAACAAAGTGAGATCATGGTAACACCCACCCTAGGCACTGCTGGGAGTGAGGAGGGTGGCCACCCTGGCCAGGGTGTGCAGAACAGCACACCCTGGAGGGGGGGGGGGAGAACTACCAAAGCCCACCAGAAGTGACACAATATGGAAAATCATTCATATTTGCAAACATACAAGGCCTAAAGTCAAAATCAAGAAATAAAGTTAAGTTTATAAATGGCCTCCTATTAGAGTCAACTTACCTTACCCTGAGGTGTTTTCGGGGCTTAGCGTCGCCGCGACTCGGTCCTTGACCAGTCCTCCTCGTCCAACTGGTCAACCAGGCTGTTGGACGCAGCTGCTCGCAGCCTGACGTATGAGTCACAGCCTGGTTGATGAGGTATCCTTTGGAGGTGCTTATCAAGTTCTCTCTTGAACACTGTGAGGGGTCGGCCAGTTATGCCCCTTATGTGTAGTGGAAGCGTGTTGAACAGTCTCGGGCCTCTGATGTTGATAGTTCTCTCTCAGAGTACCTGTTGCACCTCTGCTCTTCAAGGGACATTCTGCACATTCTGCCATACCTCCTGGTCTTATGTGATGTTATTTCTGTGTGCAGGTTTGGGACCAGCCCCTCTACTATTTTCCACGTGTAAATTATTATCTATTTCTCTCGCCTACGCTCAAGAGAATACAGATTTAGGCATTTTAGTCGGTCCCAATAGTTTAGATGTTTTACTGAGTGGATTCTAGCAGTAAAGCATCTCTGCACGCTCTCCAGGTCAGAAATTTCTCCAGCTTTGAAAGAGGCTATCATTGTGCAGCAGTACTCCACTCTAGAGAGCACTAGCGTCTTGAAGAGTATCATCATCGGTATAGCATCTCTAGTGTGAAAAGTTCTTGTTATCCAACCTGTCATTTTTCTTGCAGTTGTGACAGCTACTTTATTGTGTTCTTTAAAGGTAAGATCTTCCGACATGAGTACACCCAATTCCTTTACATTGCTTTTTCGTTCTATGTTATGGTTTAACTGCGTTTTGTACGTGGTCTCTGCTTTTATATTTTCATTTTTTCCGTAGCGCATGAGCTGGAACTTATCTTCATTAAATACCATATTATTTTTTGTAGCCCATAGAAAGACCTGATTTACGTCAGATTGAAGGTTTGCCGTGTCCTCTATATTGTCTACTCTCATAAAAATCCTAGTGTCATCTGCAAAGAATGATACAGTGCTATAGGTTGTGTCCTTGATTATGTCCGATATGAGGATGAGAAAAAGTACTGGAGCAAGCACAGTACCCTGGGGGACTGAGCTCTTCACGACTGATGTACCGGATTTTATTTTGTTGACTATTACACATTGAGTTCTATTAGTCAAGAAATTATAGATCCATCTGCCTATTTTTCCGGTAATTCCTTTTGCACGCATTCTGTGTGCAATAACACCATGGTCACATTTGTCGAAGACTTTTGCAAAATCTGTGTAAATTACATCAGCGTTTTGCTTGTCTTCCACGGCATCTAAGGCCATGTCCTGGTTGATTCCTAGTTGATGAAGCTCTGAGAGTTCTTCTACTCCCCAAGCCCGGCTGACTTGTGAGAGTTAGGTTCACCAGGCTGTTGCTTAGAGTGGGCCGCAGGCCCACATACCCACGACAGCCCTGTTGGTCCGGCACTTCTTGGAGAAAACTATCTAGTTTTCTCTTGAAAATGTTGACAGTTGTACGGGCAATATTTTTTGTAGTCGCTGTCACAGTGGTTCAGCAACTGTGACAGGCAAGAGCGCCCTGTTCTGAACTCATGTTGTCCGGGGTTAAGGAGATGCTGCGATTCCATGTATTTTGGAATACAAATATTGACAAATATTAAGTCAAACTCAATATTTGGGGCATCTACGGAAACTCATACGAAAGATTACATGGTTAGTGAAATCTGGATTCCAAATTATAATTTATATAGATGCGATAGAGAAATTAAGTCAAATGAAGGAGTAGATCTGTATATTAAAGAGGACCTGGTTTGCACAGTTACTAAACTCAACCAATGAGGTGGTAGAGGTACTTGGAATTAAGGTTGAAAAAATAATTTTAATTATTATTCTATTATTAATATTATTCAATGAGTGCCGGACCAACCGGGCTGTGGTAGGTATGTGGACCTGCGGGCCGCTCCAAGCAACAGCCTGGTGGACCAAACTCTCACAAGTCAAGCCTGGCCTCGGGCCGGGCTTGGGGAGTAGAAGAACTCCCAGAACCCCATCAACCAGGTATCAAGCAGGTATATCAACCGCAAATACAACTGTTGAGGAGTTCACAGAGCAGATGCACAAAATAGAGAACATACTTGATAATCTAGCAAACCCAGCTCCAGATATTATCTTCCTTGGAGACTTCAATCTACCCACTCTAAGATAGAGAATGGCAAACACAAATATCATAGCAGGGAATGACCCGGGAAATAACCAACCACAGGTCAGAGAACTTTTGAAATTCTGTGACAAATTCTCGCTCAATCAACAGATTACAGAACCAACTAGGAACGTAAACGCACTAGACTTGTTATTCACAAACAATGATGAACTAATCAGAGACATCACAATCTCAGATACTTCATACTCAGACCATAAGCTCATTGAAGTGCAAACTAACATTAATAACGGTAGTAGGTCCAAGAGAACCAACAAGGGTGAAGGGGTATTCAATCAATTCAATTTCAACAATAAGAGGATTGACTGGGAAAAAATAAATGTAGACCTTGCAACCATTCAATAGGAGACGGTCTTAAGCGACAAAACTCCCACACAGGGAATAGCTCAACTGACAGCTGAAGCTTACAAGGTCTGCTTGAAGCACGTGCCTGTGAGGAGGGGCAGAAAGAGGACCACTCTAGAAAGAGAACGCAGACGACTGTACAGGAGAAGGAAAAAAATAACGGAAATGCTTAAGCAAACACGACTATCACAAAAAATGAAAATAAATCTAAGCAGGGAGATCGAAGAAATAGAGCAAACGTTGAAGCGATCATATGAGTCTAAGGAAATGGAATAGAAACAGAAAGCTATACAAGAGATAAATATCCAAAATATTTGTTCACATATGCAAAATCAAAAACCTCCACCAGTTTTGGACCTTTAATTACAAATGAAGGTACGTACACAGAGGACAACAAAGAAATTAGTAAAATACTAAGAAGCCAGTATGAGGCTATGTTTAACACACCAATAAACAACATGAAAGTGGAAGATCCAGACAGCTTCTTTATGAATGACATTCAAGCTGCAGATAATATAACGGATATTAACACGAACTCAGAAGACTTTGAAAGAGAAATTGACAACATTTCGATGCACTCTGCCCCTGGTCCTGACTCGTGGAATTCAATATTCATAAAGAAATGTAAAGTACCAGTAACACGAGCGCGAAGTATAATACGGAGAAAGAGCCTGGATGCAGGGGAGATACCAGCTGCACTTAAATCTGCAGATATAGTTCCTTTACACAAGGGGGGGAGAAAAGCCTTGGCAAAAAATAATAGCCCAGTTGTACTAACATCACACATAATTAAAGTTCTGGAAAGAGTGATTACGAATCAAACTTCTAGTTTTTATGGAAAATAATGCGCTGCACAACCCAGGACAACATGGAATTTTGAGCGGGAAGATCCTGTCTGTCACAGTTACTCAATCACTAAGGTAAAATCACAGAAGCCCAAGAATAAAAGCAAAATGCAGATATTGTATACACAGACTATACAAAGGCAATCGACAAATGTGACCATGGAGTGATAGCACACAAAATGAGGTCAATGGGAATATCTGGTAAAGTAGGACGGTGGATACTCAATTTGCTGTCGAACAGAACACAGAGAGTAGCAGTCAATCAAATAAAATTAAGTCCAAGCGCAGTTGTACAATCCTTGCACCGCTGCTTTTCCTTATTCTCATATCAGTTATAAACAAAAATACAAGTTACAGCTTCGTGTCATCCTTTTCAGATGTCTCAAAAATCAGCATGAAAATTTCCTCTGCTGAAGGCATTGAAAAACTACAAGCAGATATTAATAAAGTTTTCGACTGGCCAGCAGAAAAATAACAAAGAGACAAATAAAAGAAAAAGGTTATCACTCGGACCAGTTAAGAGGCCCACTTCATAAACAGGATGAATGACTGGTTCACGCAATACCAAATCCCAGAAGACACTGATACATTTGTTGTTGATCTTAATAACCAAATTGAGAGCTATATTAGAGCTCCGCGCCATGCGACTGGGCAAAGTAACCCTCAGAAGAAAATATAATGGTATGAGAACGATTACATAAAGATGTTCAATGCAAATGTAAAGGCCATGAGTAGAGAGTACCGGAGACATCCCACTGACAGCAGTCAAGAGCTGTTTAAAACTGTGTCTAGTAGCTAGGAAAGAGAAGATTAAAGAGTGTGAAAGACAATGGCTTGAATTCACTAGCTCTACTAGAAGAGAAACGTCTGCAAGACAAGTGTACCGAAAATTCAGATAGCTAAGGGGGCAGAATCCGGCCTGCGGCTCACAAAGACCCCCAGGGTAAGGCTGAGGAACTAATTCACAAGTGGAGTGATGTGGCATCCTCCTCCTCCCCCCCTGCAGAAATAAGCAGGGAACAGCTCCTGCGGCATAATGACAGCAGAATCAGGATAACAAGAGTACAGACCAGTGATGATGAGTATGGAGAACCAATCACAGCTCAGGAAGTAAGGGAGGGGGCTATGAAAAAGGGTAAAAGTACTGCACCTGGTGTTGTCCAGGTTGTCGGTGCATGGGAGGGTCGTGGGTCTGGGTGCTCCGTGAATAAACTTTAATATATTCGATCATATTAGGATTACAGTGATAGAACACGGATCACAGTTATCACAAAGTGTAAAACCACATTTAGAAAAAAAATACAGTGATGAGGTTAGAACTTTGTGCTTAATAGAGAATAACCACCTCCCACCAGCCCACGTGGGAGCGTAGTGCCTACCCGAGGCCCTACATGAGGCCGTTGCCTCCATATAATACCTCAGTATACTTACACTATAGTGAACAGTGAACGGTAACAACACAAGCATAAAGGCTTGAAAGTGTAGGAAAATTGCCACGTGGAAAATTTGGAACGTATAATTCAGTGAATAGTGAGGCCCCTGTACACCAGACTGTGTACAGGGGCCACGAGGCTTGATCTGTGTACACACTCGGTAGGCTGTGAAGGGTCGCTCCCCTCCCCTTTACCACTGGTCAACAACCACTGCCTTACAACCACCACCACTGACCTGAAGCATTATGGTCAGAATGCCTTTAGTAACGATGTGCACAGAATGCAACAAGGAAGTAGATTACCAGCAGAGCTTCCAGTGCCAACTATGTTCAGCAGCCACACACAGTAAATGTGCCAACATGTTAAATAATGCCAGGAGAGTTGGTCGCAGAGACCACTCGGTGTGCTGGTTCTGCAAAAAGGATAATATTACTGTCTTGAAGATGATCGCAATTCTTGATAAAACTCCAGCAGAGCACAGAGAATCACTTCTAACTGCCTGCATGGAAATATTCGATGTTTTCAAACAAATTGTCAAGGACACCCAGGCAGAACCAGAATTAAAGCTACATCTCAGCGCGTCGGGGCCGGATTGGCGTCGGGGCCGGATGCGATGTTGGCGTCGGGGCCGGATGCGATGTTGACGTCGGGGCCGGATGCGATGTTGGCGTCGGGGGGGGCCGGATGCGATGTTGGCGTCGGAGGGCCGGATGCGATGTTGGCGTCGGGGGGGGCCGGATGCGATGTTGGCGTCGGGGCCGGATGCAATGTTGGCATCGGGGCCGGATGCGATGTTGGTGTCGGGGCCGGATGCGATGTTGGCGTCGGGGCCGGATGCGATGTTGACGTCGGGGGCCGGATGCGATGTTGACGTCGGGGGCCGGATGCTATGTTGGCGTCGGGGGCCGGATGCCTGGTTGATACCTGGTTGGTGGGGTTCTGGGAGTTCGTCTACTCCCCAAGCCCGGCCCGAGGCCAGGCTCGACTTGTAAGAGTTTGGTCCACCAGGTTGTTGCTTGGAGCGGCCCGCAGGCCCACATACCCACCACAGCCCGGTTGGTCCGGCACTCCTTGGAGGAATAAATCTAGTTTCCTCTTGAAAATGTCCACGGTTGTTCCGGCAATATTTCTTATGCTTGCTGGGAGGACGTTGAACAACCGCGGACCTCTGATGTTTATACAGTGTTCTCTGATTGTGCCTATGGCACCTCTGCTCTTCATTGGTTCTATTCTACATTTTCTTCCATGCGATGTTGGCGTCGGGGCCGGATGCGATGTTGGCGTCGGGGCCGGATGCGATGTTGGCGTCGGGGCCGGATGCGATGTTGGCGTCGGGGCCGGATGCGATGTTGACGTCGGGGCCGGATGCGATGTTGGCGTCGGGGCCGGATGCGAAGGGATGCAACAAGAGGGGTATGCAGATGATGTCCTAATACAAGCCCCAACACTGGGAAAAAATAAACAGTCAATTGAACTCCTTGGAAGGAAGTGTATTGAGCTCGGTTTCACACTCTCCACAAACAAGACAAAAGCATACTCCCATCACAAGAGGGGAGAAAAGGAAGAACTACAAATTAATGGTGTAACACTTGAATGGGTTGACCACTATCGGTACCTTGGCGTCACTGTCGGCTCTAACAAGGGGAAAAAAGAGGAGCTCAACCAGCGCAAAGGAACATGCAAAAGTCGACTCAGGGCACTGAAAGCTATGACCTGGAATGGACATGGAGCCTCTATTGCCGTGCTTAAAATGATGTACACAGACTGTGTGCGCTCCGTCATAGACTATGATGCACAACTTTTATGCACCTACTCCCAAAGCGACATGAAAAGGTTCGAAATCATTCAAAATGAAGCCATGACGAACATTCTTGGATTCCCAAGAACTGCCAAAATGTCTAATCTACGAGAGGTGCTGTCCCTCCCCAGTGTTAAAAGCAGAATTAAGGAATTGAATGCAAAGCTTACAATTAGGATAGCCAGAGATCCCTATTACAATGATATTGCCAAGAAAAATCTGAGTTCTGTGCTGCTAATAGGAGGAAACAGGAGAAGCAAAAAATGGCATCACAGATAAGTCTGCTTCTTCGAAGAACTTCACCTGCTTGAGCAAGCCCGTGAGATCATGCCTGTAGAGAGGTTACCTCCCCTCGAGGATGATTCATGCAGGATTATCATCAATGATATAGCAACGAAAAAATCCAACATGATACCACAATAAATGAGGCACAAGTATCTCGAGGAAATTTATAAAGAAGCCGGAGATGAATTAGATCAAATCTACACTGACGGGTTATCTAATCCTGTCAATGGCAGGGCTGGTGCAGCATACACTGTAATTAAGGATAATGCTTTTCAATGCAGAAATGAAGAAAAAGCGCGTATTGAGAACTATGCCTCTTCAACACAAGCAGAGCTAACTGCCATTGTTATGGCGTTAAGATTCCTTGAAAGAAACACTATGCTGCAGTGATCTGCACTGATTCAAAAGCAGCACTGCAAAGCCTAAGTAAAAATCGGGCAGAAAATCTTGCGATAGTCACTGAAATTTAGAGAACTGTGAGGGTACTAATCAACCAGGGAAGAGTAGTCAAGTTTCTGTGGATCCCCTCCCATGTTGGGGATCCCCTCCCATGTTGGGGATCCCCTCCCATGTTGGAATATGTGGAAATGAACGAGCAGATGTGCTGGCTGCTGAAGGCAATGAAGGAGACCATATTGAATACTTCATACCCAAGACTCTTTTACAAATTCGAGGTATTGTCAGTCAACATCACCGTGACAAGGTAATTGAGGAAAGGAGGATAGAAGCACAAACCAGTGATTCTGTACGATGGTACAACATGGTTGCAGCTGGCAATCCCAATCATTATGGACGAAGAGGAGGAGGACGCGGGAGAGAATCAGTAATAGCGACAATCCGTCTTGGATACAAATATCCATGGAGATACGGAATGTAAACAACTGTTGATCAGCGAAGTTGCAGAATCTGTGGTGAGAGTGATGGACACCGCCTTGACCACTATCTACGTGAATGTGAACACCTGAGAGACATTAGGAATATGTGTAGAATAATAAACCCCACATTGTTTGAGTTAGTTAGGAAAACACTAGTTGTCAAATATTGATACTGTTCTTAAAAGATTCCCCCGTTTTGCACCTGAAAGATAACGTAAGATTTTAAGGGTTAACAGATGTTAACTTTCTAGTTTGAGGAGCTGTTCACTTGAGACAGTTAAGCAAGTCCCAGCTGTGTCTGGGTACAAGTGACAGGATGAACAACCCAGCGGGATTTCTTCCTATAGGGGAGTGTTTTACATGCTGCTATGGCGGTGTGCCCACTCACAGGATGAGTGGCACTGTCCAATAAACTCGCCCCTTGGGGCAAAAAATAAAAATTAAACATGATGCAGGGTACAAAACACAATCACATATGACCATATTAGGAAAGCAACATTTAAGGATTTGGGAATAATGATGTCTGACGACCTAACGTTTAGGGAGCATAACCAAGCAAATATCGCGTCAGCCAGAAAAATGATAGGATGGATTACGAGATCTTTCAAGGCCAGGGATCCCATCATAATGGTTGTACTATTCAAATCACTTGTGTTGTCCCGTCTTGAGTACTGCTCAGTACTCACTTCCCACTTCAGAGCAGGAGAGATTGCTGAGATAAGAGGGAATACAGAAAACATATACGGCACGCATAGACGCGATAAAGCACCTAAATTATTGGGATCCTCTCAAAGCGCTCCAAATGTACTTATTAGAAAGGAAACGAGAGAGATATTAAGATATCTCTGCCAAGAAAATCAGAGAGAAGTGAATAAACACCAGGGGTCCGCGGGTGTTCAACATCCTCCTAGCAAGTATAAGAAATATTGCCGGAACAACCGTAGACATCTTCAAGAGAAAACTAGATAGTTTTCTTCAAGTAGTGCCGGACCAACCGAGCTGTGATGGGTATATGGGCCTTTGAGGCGCTCCAAGCAACAGCCTGGTGGACCAAACTCTCACAAGTCAAGTCTGGTCTCGGGCCGGGCTTGGGGAGTAGAAGAACTCCCAGAACCCCATCAAGCAGGTGACTGTGGGAGGAGATGGCAACACCCACCCTGGTCACTGTTGGGAGTGAGGAGGGTGACCGTGAGAGATGTGCCTGGAGGTGGGACATGTTATAATATTGTTATATTATAACAATCGTACTGATGATGAAATAATATTGATATTGTCTCCGTGTTGCATTCTTGGTAACGCTCAATAAGGAGTCCCACACGTTAGTCCGACCAATGTCCGACCAATGTCGTGTTAAATCACATCATAGATAATCCAAGCAGATACGTAAAATATATTAATAATCTTAAGACAAGAAGCAATAACAATATTTCTTCCAAATATGTCAGTGGAAACATGGCACGGGTCGTCCCAACATGGCGCGGGTCGTCCCAACATGGCGCGGGTCGTGCCCAACATGGTGCGGGGGCACTCAACAGGTCCCTGAATCATGCCCCGTTCTGCCCACTCTCTTACGCCCGTTTTCTTTCCCTTTCACTCGGTCAAAGGGAAGTACATCGGTGTGACCCACTGGGTACGCGTGCCCCGCTGGGTACACGTGCCCCACTAGGCATACGGGCCCCACTACTGGGTGTAAGTGTCCCACTGGGTATATGTGCCCCACTGGGTACACGTGCCCTACTGGGTATACGTGCCACGCTGGGTATACGTGCCCCGCTGGGTATACGTGCCCCGCTGGGTATACGTGCCCCGCTGGGTATACGTGCCCCGCTGGGTATACGTGCCCCGCTGGGTATACGTGCCCCGCTGGGTATACGTGCCCCGCTCGGTATACATGCCCCGCTGGGTATACGTGCCCCACTAGGTATACGTGCCCCACTGGGTATTTGTGGCCCGCTGGGTATTTGTGGCCCGCTGGGTATATGTGCCACGCTGGGTATATGTGCCTCGCTAGGTATATGTGCCCCGCTGGGTACACATGCCCCGCTGGGTATACATGCCCCGCTGGGTATACATGCCTCGCTGGGTACACGTGCCCCGCTGGGTATACATGCCCCGCTGGGTATACGTGCCCCGCTGGGTATACATGCCAAGCTGGGTATACGTGCCCCACGTGGTATACGTGCTCCACTAGGTATACGTGCCCCACTGGGTATTTGTGGCCCGCTGGGTATATGTGCCTCGCTGGGTATATGTGCCTCGCTAGGTATATGTGCCCCGCTGGGTACATATGCCCCGCTGGGTATACATGCCCAGCTGGGTATACATGACCCTAAGACCATCTTAACTACTGCAATGCATTATGGTCAATACTGACACACTTGGCCTTGAGGAGCAAGATAACAACACAACTCTTGGGATTAAGACAAAAGAGAAACAGACATAAACAAGGGAATATATACATACATATACAGGCGCATAAATACATATACTGTATATATCACACAGTTGATTTAGGAGAGTGAGGATGGCAGCAGTGGGCAGTGACTCACCCTGGGGAACACCGCGTCTCAACCCCTGCCCGAGACCAGCTCAACGCCCCCCCCCCCCCCCACACACACACACACAAATGTGTCTATTGACTCGCCCGCTTTGATAAATCTCACTGTATTTCCCCCTTTTTAAACTTCCCTTCATCTCATAAAAAAAGACAAAAAAATATGACTTCTGATATATCATGATATAAAAGTGGCTCATCTCGGTGGGGGTGTTAGGATGTGGGCGGCGGCGGGGGACGGGGCGGATGCTGTGGGCGGCGGGCGGATGCTGTGGGGGGAGGGGGCGGATGCTGTGTGGGGGGGTGGGGGAGAAGGGGGAGGAATGACTGAGCGGACCTCTCCGGGATCCTTGTATAAACATACAGTGTTCTGGTGCGAGATAATGGAGTCATTATTAATATTACTGTGGCAGGGTGGAGAGGGGTGGTGGCCGAGGACCAGGGTGGTGGCCGAGGACCAGGGTGGTGGCCGAGGACCAGGGTGGTGGCCGAGGACCAGGGTGGAGAAGGTGGTGGCCGAGGACCAGGGTGGTGGCCGAGGACCAGGGTGGGGAGGAGTGGTGGGCGAGGACCAGGGTGGAGAGGGGTGGTGGCCGAGGACCAGGGTGGTGGCCGAGGACCAGAGTGGAGAGGGTGGTGGCCGAGGACCAGGGTGGTGGCCGAGGACCAGGGTGGTGGCCGAGGACCAGAGTGGAGAGGGTGGTGGCCGAGGACCAGGGTGGTGGCCGAGGACCAGGGTGGAGAGGGTGGTGGCCGAGGACCAGGGTGGTGGCCGAGGACCAGGGTGGAGAAGGTGGTGGCCGAGGACCAGAGTGGAGAAGGTGGTGGCCGAGGACCAGAGTGGGGAGGGTGGTGGCCGAGGACCAGGGTGGAGAAGGTGGTGGCCGAGGACCAGGGTGGAGAGGGTGGTGGCCGAGGACCAGGGTGGTGGCCGAGGACCAGGGTGGTGGCCGAGGACCAGGGTGGAGAAGGTGGTGGCCGAGGACCAGGGTGGGGAGGGTGGTGGCCGAGGACCAGAGTGGGGAGGGTGGTGGCCGAGGACCAGGGTGGTGGCCGAGGACCAGGGTGGTGGCCGAGGACCAGAGTGGGGAGGGTGGTGGCCGAGGACCAGGGTGGTGGCCGAGGACCAGGGTGGTGGCCGAGGACCAGAGTGGGGAGGGTGGTGGCCGAGGACCAGGGTGGTGGCCGAGGACCAGGGTGGTGGCCGAGGACCAGAGTGGGGAGGGTGGTGGCCGAGGACCAGGGTGGTGGCCGAGGACCAGGGTGGTGGCCGAGGACCAGAGTGGGGAGGGTGGTGGCCGAGGACCAGGGTGGTGGCCGAGGACCAGGGTGGTGGCCGAGGACCAGAGTGGGGAGGGTGGTGGCCGAGGACCAGGGTGGTGGCCGAGGACCAGGGTGGTGGCCGAGGACCAGGGTGGGGAGGGTGGTGGCCGAGGACCAGGGTGGGGAGGGTGGTGGCCGAGGACCAGGGTGGGGAGGGTGGTGGCCGAGGACCAGGGTGGTGGCCGAGGACCAGGGTGGTGGCCGAGGACCAGAGTGGTGGCCGAGGACCAGGGTGGGGAGGGTGGTGGCCGAGGACCAGGGTGGTGGCCGAGGACCAGGGTGGGGAGGGTGGTGGCCGAGGACCAGGGTGGTGGCCGAGGACCAGGGTGGTGGCCGAGGACCAGGGTGGTGGCCGAGGACCAGGGTGGTGGCCGAGGACCAGGGTGGTGGCCGAGGACCAGGGTGGGGAGGGTGGTGGCCGAGGACCAGGGTGGTGGCCGAGGACCAGGGTGGTGGCCGAGGACCAGGGTGGTGGCCGAGGACCAGGGTGGGGAGGGTGGTGGCCGAGGACCAGGGTGGTGGCCGAGGACCAGGGTGGTGGCCGAGGACCAGGGTGGTGGCCGAGGACCAGGGTGGTGGCCGAGGACCAGGGTGGTGGCCGAGGACCAGGGTGGTGGCCGAGGACCAGAGTGGGGAGGGTGGTGGCCGAGGACCAGGGTGGTGGCCGAGGACCAGGGTGGTGGCCGAGGACCAGGGTGGAGAGGGTGGTGGCCGAGGACCAGGGTGGAGAGGGTGGTGGCCGAGGACCAGGGTGGTGGCCGAGGACCAGGGTGGTGGCCGAGGACCAGGGTGGAGAGGGTGGTGGCCGAGGACCAGGGTGGTGGCCGAGGACCAGAGTGGGGAGGGTGGTGGCCGAGGACCAGAGTGGTGGCCGAGGACCAGGGTGGTGGCCGAGGACCAGGGTGGTGGCCGAGGACCAGAGCGGGGAGGGTGGTGGCCGAGGACCAGAGTGGTGGCCGAGGACCAGGGTGGTGGCCGAGGACCAGAGCGGGGAGGGTGGTGGCCGAGGACCAGGGTGGTGGCCGAGGACCAGGGTGGAGAGGGTGGTGGCCGAGGACCAGGGTGGTGGCCGAGGACCAGGGTGGAGAGGGTGGTGGCCGAGGACCAGGGTGGTGGCCGAGGACCAGAGTGGGGAGGGTGGTGGCCGAGGACCAGGGTGGTGGCCGAGGACCAGGGTGGTGGCCGAGGACCAGAGTGGGGAGGGTGGTGGCCGAGGACCAGAGTGGTGGCCGAGGACCAGGGTGGTGGCCGAGGACCAGGGTGGTGGCCGAGGACCAGGGTGGTGGCCGAGGACCAGAGTGGGGAGGGTGGTGGCCGAGGACCAGGGTGGAGGCCGAGGACCAGAGTGGGGAGGGTGGTGGCCGAGGACCAGGGTGGTGGCCGAGGACCAGGGTGGTGGCCGAGGACCAGGGTGGTGGCCGAGGACCAGAGTGGGGAGGGTGGTGGCCGAGGACCAGGGTGGTGGCCGAGGACCAGAGTGGGGAGGGTGGTGGCCGAGGACCAGGGTGGTGGCCGAGGACCAGGGTGGTGGGCGAGGACCAGGGTGGTGGCCGAGGACCAGGGTGGTGGCCGAGGACCAGGGTGGTGGCCGAGGACCAGAGTGGGGAGGGTGGTGGCCGAGGACCAGGGTGGTGGCCGAGGACCAGGGTGGTGGCCGAGGACCAGAGTGGGGAGGGTGGTGGCCGAGGACCAGGGTGGTGGCCGAGGACCAGGGTGGTGGCCGAGGACCAGAGTGGGGAGGGTGGTGGCCGAGGACCAGGGTGGTGGCCGAGGACCAGGGTGGTGGCCGAGGACCAGAGTGGGGAGGGTGGTGGCCGAGGACCAGGGTGGTGGCCGAGGACCAGGGTGGTGGCCGAGGACCAGGGTGGGGAGGGTGGTGGCCGAGGACCAGGGTGGGGAGGGTGGTGGCCGAGGACCAGGGTGGGGAGGGTGGTGGCCGAGGACCAGGGTGGTGGCCGAGGACCAGGGTGGTGGCCGAGGACCAGAGTGGTGGCCGAGGACCAGGGTGGGGAGGGTGGTGGCCGAGGACCAGGGTGGTGGCCGAGGACCAGGGTGGGGAGGGTGGTGGCCGAGGACCAGGGTGGTGGCCGAGGACCAGGGTGGTGGCCGAGGACCAGGGTGGTGGCCGAGGACCAGGGTGGTGGCCGAGGACCAGGGTGGTGGCCGAGGACCAGGGTGGGGAGGGTGGTGGCCGAGGACCAGGGTGGTGGCCGAGGACCAGGGTGGTGGCCGAGGACCAGGGTGGTGGCCGAGGACCAGGGTGGGGAGGGTGGTGGCCGAGGACCAGGGTGGTGGCCGAGGACCAGGGTGGTGGCCGAGGACCAGGGTGGTGGCCGAGGACCAGGGTGGTGGCCGAGGACCAGGGTGGTGGCCGAGGACCAGGGTGGTGGCCGAGGACCAGAGTGGGGAGGGTGGTGGCCGAGGACCAGGGTGGTGGCCGAGGACCAGGGTGGTGGCCGAGGACCAGGGTGGAGAGGGTGGTGGCCGAGGACCAGGGTGGAGAGGGTGGTGGCCGAGGACCAGGGTGGTGGCCGAGGACCAGGGTGGTGGCCGAGGACCAGGGTGGAGAGGGTGGTGGCCGAGGACCAGGGTGGTGGCCGAGGACCAGAGTGGGGAGGGTGGTGGCCGAGGACCAGAGTGGTGGCCGAGGACCAGGGTGGTGGCCGAGGACCAGGGTGGTGGCCGAGGACCAGAGCGGGGAGGGTGGTGGCCGAGGACCAGAGTGGTGGCCGAGGACCAGGGTGGTGGCCGAGGACCAGAGCGGGGAGGGTGGTGGCCGAGGACCAGGGTGGTGGCCGAGGACCAGGGTGGAGAGGGTGGTGGCCGAGGACCAGGGTGGTGGCCGAGGACCAGGGTGGAGAGGGTGGTGGCCGAGGACCAGGGTGGTGGCCGAGGACCAGAGTGGGGAGGGTGGTGGCCGAGGACCAGGGTGGTGGCCGAGGACCAGGGTGGTGGCCGAGGACCAGAGTGGGGAGGGTGGTGGCCGAGGACCAGAGTGGTGGCCGAGGACCAGGGTGGTGGCCGAGGACCAGGGTGGTGGCCGAGGACCAGGGTGGTGGCCGAGGACCAGAGTGGGGAGGGTGGTGGCCGAGGACCAGGGTGGAGGCCGAGGACCAGAGTGGGGAGGGTGGTGGCCGAGGACCAGGGTGGTGGCCGAGGACCAGGGTGGTGGCCGAGGACCAGGGTGGTGGCCGAGGACCAGAGTGGGGAGGGTGGTGGCCGAGGACCAGGGTGGTGGCCGAGGACCAGAGTGGGGAGGGTGGTGGCCGAGGACCAGGGTGGTGGCCGAGGACCAGGGTGGTGGGCGAGGACCAGGGTGGTGGCCGAGGACCAGGGTGGAGAGGGTGGTGGCCGAGGACCAGGGTGGTGGCCGAGGACCAGAGTGGGGAGGGTGGTGGCCGAGGACCAGGGTGGAGAGGGTGGTGGCCGAGGACCAGGGTGGTGGCCGAGGACCAGGGTGGTGGCCGAGGACCAGAGTGGGGAGGGTGGTGGCCGAGGACCAGGGTGGTGGCCGAGGACCAGGGTGGTGGCCGAGGACCAGAGTGGGGAGGGTGGTGGCCGAGGACCAGAGTGGTGGCCGAGGACCAGGGTGGTGGCCGAGGACCAGGGTGGTGGCCGAGGACCAGGGTGGTGGCCGAGGACCAGAGTGGGGAGGGTGGTGGCCGAGGACCAGAGTGGTGGCCGAGGACCAGGGTGGAGAGGGTGGTGGCCGAGGACCAGGGTGGTGGCCGAGGACCAGGGTGGTGGCCGAGGACCAGGGTGGTGGCCGAGGACCAGAGTGGGGAGGGTGGTGGCCGAGGACCAGAGTGGTGGCCGAGGACCAGAGTGGTGGCCGAGGACCAGGGTGGTGGCCGAGGACCAGGGTGGTGGCCGAGGACCAGAGTGGGGAGGGTGGTGGCCGAGGACCAGGGTGGTGGCCGAGGACCAGGGTGGTGGCCGAGGACCAGGGTGGTGGCCGAGGACCAGAGTGGGGAGGGTGGTGGCCGAGGACCAGGGTGGTGGCCGAGGACCAGGGTGGTGGCCGAGGACCAGGGTGGGGAGGGTGGTGGCCGAGGACCAGGGTGGTGGCCGAGGACCAGGGTGGTGGCCGAGGACCAGGGTGGGGAGGGTGGTGGCCGAGGACCAGGGTGGTGGCCGAGGACCAGGGTGGAGAGGGTGGTGGCCGAGGACCAGGGTGGAGAGGGTGGTGGCCGAGGACCAGGGTGGTGGCCGAGGACCAGGGTGGAGAGGGTGGTGGCCGAGGACCAGGGTGGTGGCCGAGGACCAGAGTGGGGAGGGTGGTGGCCGAGGACCAGGGTGGTGGCCGAGGACCAGGGTGGAGAGGGTGGTGGCCGAGGACCAGGGTGGAGAGGGTGGTGGCCGAGGACCAGGGTGGGGAGGGTGGTGGCCGAGGACCAGGGTGGTGGCCGAGGACCAGGGTGGAGAAGGTGGTGGCCGAGGACCAGGGTGGGGAGGGTGGTGGCCGAGGACCAGAGTGGGGAGGGTGGTGGCCGAGGACCAGGGTGGTGGCCGAGGACCAGGGTGGTGGCCGAGGACCAGGGTGGTGGCCGAGGACCAGAGTGGGGAGGGTGGTGGCCGAGGACCAGGGTGGTGGCCGAGGACCAGGGTGGGGAGGGTGGTGGCCGAGGACCAGGGTGGGGAGGGTGGTGGCCGAGGACCAGGGTGGGGAGGGTGGTGGCCGAGGACCAGGGTGGTGGCCGAGGACCAGGGTGGTGGCCGAGGACTATATCAGCGACATAATCAAACTGAAAAGTGGAGTACCACAAGGAAGCTGCTTCTTTCACACTCTTGTCAACATACCTTCCCAGGGGCTGACCTTCCCCGGGGCTGACCTTCCCCTGGGCTGACCTGCCCCGAGGCTGACCTGCCCCGAGGCTGACCTTCCCCGGGGCTGACCTGCCCCGAGGCTGACCTTCCCCTGGGCTGACCTGCCCCGAGGCTGACCTGCCCCGGGGCTGACCTGCCCCGAGGCTGACCTTACCCTGGGCTGACCTGCCCCGAGGCTGACCTGCCCCGAGGCTGACCTGCCCCGAGGCTGACCTGCCCCGGGGCTGACCTGCCCCGGGGCTGACCTTCCCCTGGGCTGACCTTCCCCTGGGCTGACCTGCCCCGGGGCTGACCTGCCCCGCAGCTGACCGGCCCCGGGGTTGACCTGTCCCATCCCCATCACGGAGAATACATCACATACGCTGATGATGACACTCAAATAATATGCTAATTTGGATCCTCAAAGTCAATACTGGCCAACACGACCAAGGATGCAATTAAATTCAGAAGCAACCTTGAAAAGCACTGTAAAATAAGCTCAAATAAACAAAAAGTTCCAGATGATACAGATTGCAAAAATGAAACACAGACCCAATTATCCTTGACAACCGCCCTATCCAACATGCGGAAGTCTGCAGAATACTGGGACTTAAGATCAAAGGAACAGGCATACAAATTCACGCCAAAGACAGATTAAGCAAAACAAAAAGATTCCGAAGCCTGGGCACTAACAGAGCTACACCTATATAAGGCTCTAGTCTGGCCGCATCTACAATATCCGTCAGTACCACTGCACACCTTATAGAAAACTAACATGCAAAAACTACAAGCAGTGGGAAATAAGGTTATCTTGAGATGATTTCGGGGCTTTTTAGTGTCCTCGCGGCCCGGTCCTCGACCAGGCCTCCACCCCCAGGAAGCAGCCCGTGACAGCTGACTAACACCCAGGTACCTATTTTACTGCTAGGTAACAGGGGTATAGGGTGAAAGAAACTCTGCCCATTGTTTCTCGCCGGCGTACTAAGAAGAACAGCATAACACCGTCCTCTATATGATCAGACAATCCAGAAGCTCCGTGAACTCCTGCTTGATGGGGTTCTGAGAGTTCTTCTACTTCCCAAGCCCGGCTCGAGGCCAGGCTTGACTCGCAAGAGCATCCATCAGGCTGTTGCTTGGAGCGGCCCGGATGGTCTGGCATTCCTTGAAGAAAACTATCTAGTTTCCTCTTGAAGATGTCTACGGTTTTTCCGTCAATATTTCTTATATTTGCTGGGAGGATATTGAACAACCGTGGACATCTATGTCTATCTAGTGTTCTCTGATTGTACTTATGGCACCCCTGCTCTTCACTGGTTCAAATTTACATTTTGTTCCATATCGTTCACTCTAGAATGTTGTTATTTTACTGTGTAAATTTGGGACCTGGCCCTCCAGTATTTTCCACCTGTATATTATTTGATATCTCTCTCTCGTCTCCTTTCTAGTGAATACATTTGGAGAGCTTTGAGACGATCCCAATAATTTAGGTGCTTTATCGCGTCTATGCATGCCGTATATGTTCTCTGTACTCCCTTCTATTTCAAAAATCTCTCCTGCTCTGAATATTATTCCCAAATTCCTTACATGCTGTATTCCTATTATGGGCAGATTTGTTGTATTTTGTACTCTGTATTATGTTTAAGGTCCTCATTTTTACCGTACCAGAGTACCTGGAATTTATCACTGTTAAACATCATGTTATTTTCTGCTGCCCAGTCGAAAACTTTATTAATATCTGCTTATAGTTTTTCAATGTCTTCAGCAGAGGTAATTTTTATGTTGATTTTTGTGTCATCTGCAAAGGATGACACGAAGCTGTGACTTGTTTTTGAGTCTATATCTGATATGAGAATAGGGAAAAGCAGTGGTTCAAGGACTGTACCTTAAGGTACCGAGCTTTTAAGGGGCCCGGTGACGGTTCACCGAAATTTCCTTAAACAGACTCAATTTTTTGTGGCTAATATCTTCATGGTAAATGCTGCAACATTTCCTAATGGATCAAAATAATACCATGAACAGGAAAAAAGCGAGTTAAAAACATAACAATTTCAGATTAGTGGTAAAAATATTAAAAGGTAACCAATTCTTATTTTATTCATTTTGGCCTCAGAATGGCATATAACGTTCATGTTCGTTTTTGAAAAATATTGTTTGAGAGTATAGTTTACTGTAAAACATTTTTACTATGTGGCCATCCAAATTTGTGCAAAATTTAGACGCAAAAAACCAGCGTTATCTTATCTTGAGATGATTTCGGGTCTTTTTGGTGTCCCCGCGGCCTGGTCCTTGACCAGGCCTCCACCCCCAGGAAGCAGCCCGTGACAGCTGAGTAACACCCAGGTACCTTTTTACAGCTAGGTAACAGGGGCATAGGGTGAAAGAAACTCTGCCCATTGTTTCTCGCCGGCGCCTGGGATCGAACCCAGGACCACACGATCATAAGTCCAGCATGCTGTCCGCTCGGCTGACCGGCTCCCATATCCTCCCGGCGTTGAATGTAATGAAAAGCCATTTTCTGGGTGAGTCCCGGAGGCTCCCCGGAGCTTTACCAGGCTGATATGCTAATGTCAGACTTTGGCATCAGACATGTGTATGGAGCTCTAGGGCCTACCGGGGACCACGGCCAGAACCTGGCCCCCTCAGAGAGGCAAGGGGAGCAATGGCCTATAGAAACCCCCCGTGTGGTTGGAAGCATTCTGTGTCTGCCATCGACCGGGTCAAGCATCCAGAAAGGTAAGCATTCCAAAACAAACCCCTATTCAGGTTAAAATTGCTACCTAAAGCCGAACTAGTGGATAGAACTCCCAAAAGAAAACAAGCAAACTAGTATGACGTCACACGTCACCGCGCCGCTGTCTGGGCAGCTCCTCCCTCCCCGGGAGGGGGAAGGGGGAGCCCCAGACCTCCCACGCCTGCTATCCACCCATCAGTTCTGAGGCTGGATGTCAAAACAAGCGAAAAGCCGCCGACCGGAGTGAGGGAGGGTTGCCAGGTAGCCTCCGGGTCTCACCCAGAAAATGGCGTTTCATTACATTCAACGCTGGTTTTCTGATGGGGCTCCCTGGAGCTAACTACCCACAGAGGAAAGTCAAAGGGAAGGAACCGGGAGGCGGACACCACGCACCCCCCACGGAAGGGAGACAACCGGCAGCAAACGCCAACCCAAGGCGTCCCAGCCCCGAAAGGGCCCGGGAACAGCACGAGACAATGAGCAGTAAGGCCCCAGTACGAACACCAAAGATCCGTGCCCGAATGACAGCAAGGACATGCCGCCCAGACGGCAGCAAGAGCAGCGAAACCACAAACGCCACAGACAAGGGGGAAAAACACAGGCAGGTTAGCCACAAGAACATGGCTGACAACCCGGGACACCGTCACCGGGAACATGGAAGAACGGAACCGGATCAACTCAAAATGCGCTCCGGACACAGATGCCGTGGCACGCAAAGAACAGCGGAGGGCCACCACTGAACACAAAACATGACACACCCCTGGCCCGACCAACCAAACACCAACAAACTAAGGACGCCTTTGGAATGCAGCAGCCCCATCTTGTGCCAGAAAAGATGGAGACTGCTGCCACCGAACAACCAAAACGCTAAAACCGAAGGAGCAGAAAAACCTCAGCAGAGGAGCAAGAAGCCCAGCGACCCGACCCTCAGAGGCAAAGGCCAACAAAAAATAAGAGCCGACGAAAAAACAAACCGGAATCGAAGGGGCACCACCAAACCGAGGAGAAGACAGAAGACAGAGCACGCTGATCAGAGACCAGGACGGTGCAAGTGGCGCACGAACAGGCCGGAGGTGAAACAACGCACGAGACAGCTTACTAACGGTGCAGAAGCAACACCAAGACCGAAAGCAAGCCGAAGCGGCCCCGCCAGCACCGCACGAAAAGAGGCGACAGTATGTGGCAAAACGACGGCCCCCAACCCCCACCAGAAAAAAGCCCACCAGAAAACCAAACCAACGTTAACAACTGCAGCCACCTAAGAAGGGACTGAAGGAAAAGGAAGGACAGCCAAAATACTCCATACTGCCGCCAAGAAGAAGTACGCAGGTGGGACACCTACCACGAAGCCACCCGACCACGAACCGGAGGCGAGACCGCGAGGCAGAACATAAGCAGCCTCGACAAGGCCCCTCCGAGCCCAGGAAAAAGGCGGAGCTACGGGAAGATCTCTGGCGCGACCACTGAAACCCAGGCGGCACAAGGAGATGGAACAACCACTGGAGCAGGAGCACACAACCAGTGCCTATAGCATCAGCCGAAGAACTGATGGGTACTAGTTTGCTTGTTTTCTGTTGGGGAGTTCTGTCCACTAGTTCGGCTTTTAGTAGCAATTTTAACCAGAATAGGGGTTTGTTTTGGAATGTTTACCTTTCTGGATGCTTGACCCAGTCGATGGCAGACATAGAATACTTTCAACCACACGGGGGTTTCTATAGGCCATTGCTCCCCTTGCCTCTCTGAGGGGGCCAGGTTCTGGCCGTGGTCCCCGGTAGGCCCTAGAACTACATACACATGACTAATGCCACCTTACCTTGAGGTGCTTCCGGGGCTTAGCGTCCCCACGGCCCGGTCATCGACCAGGCCTCCTGGTTGCTGGACTGATTAACCAGGCTGTTGGATGCAGCTGCTCGCAGCCTGATGTATGAGTCACAGCCTGGTTGATCAGGTATCCATTGGAGGTGCTTATCCAGTTCTCTCTTGAACACTGTGAGGGGTCTGCCAGTTATGCCCCTTATGTGTAGTGGAAGCGTGTTGAACAGTCTCGGGCCTCTGATGTTGATAGAGTTCTCTCTCAGAGTACCTGTTGCACCTCTGCTTTTCAACGGGGGTATTCTGCACATCCTGCCATGTCTTCTGGTCTCATGTGATGTTATTTCTGTGTGCAGGTTTGGGACCAGCCCCTCAATTATTTTCCACGTGTAAATTATTATGTATCTCTCCCGCCTGCGCTCAAGGGAATACAGATTTAGGCTCTTTAGTCGGTCCCAGTAGTTTAGATATTTTACTGAGTGGATTCTAGCAGTAAAGGATCTCTGCACGCTCTCCAGGTCAGTAAATGGCCTTCTGACTGCCGAAGTCTGACATTAGCATATCAGCCTGGTAAAGCTCCAAGGCGCCGACGGGGCTCCCCCCAGGAAATTATCATGAGATTTTTTACCAGGTGTCAAAGTTGTAATTCATGTTTTAGAGATAATTGAAGTTGAACTTACCGACAATGAATATGGTAGTTCTAATTAATAATTGTTCTTGTATGTTTTAGTAAACATTGCATGACATTCGTACTCGAATATGTGAAAGTTGTAGGTCAATATGTGTTGAAATGAAGTCAAGAAAAAATAAGCCCCCAAAAAACAAAATATAGGGATACGTTAGGGGATAATCTTGAGGTTACATTTAGATGGTTTCGGGGCTTAGCGTCCCCGTGACCCGGTCATAGACCAGGCCTCCTCGTTGCTGGACTGGTTAACCAGGCTGTTGGACGCAGCTGCTTGCACCCTGACCTATGATTCACAGCCTGGTTGATCCGTAACAAACATGTATATTGCAGTAACTTTATTGACCATATATAAGTAATAACGCCCTTATCTGTTCCTCAGTCATCAATACAACCTAAATAAACAAAGAGAATAAAGTTTGAAATCTATAAATAAATCAGCAAAAAAAAAATGTCAACTTCTGCCACCTGTGGTTGATTAACATTTTAACCAATTTCATTCCAACTTGAAATGCTTAGTGCCGGCTATACATTCCCCAAGATGTAGAAGTCACAACAAAATCCGCAAAGAAACAAAGGAGAGAGAAAAAATGTGGTTGTCAGCTTTTCGTACAAAGGGACATAAGAAATATTGCCATTGGGCAATGTATTTATATGATGTATAATAAAATACAGCATAATAACATACTAGCTAATTATGTGTGAACCTGGTCCCCCAGGTGGCACCAGCTGCGTATCCACTACGTAAACTTTCCTTACTACTGCTTGTGTTCTTTGTGCGTCGGACAGGTGCTTGCATCTCCTTATCCCTGACTGCCAGTAAATATGAGGCGTTATCCTTATTATCGGTACAGGTTGCCGCCCATGCACACATTTATTAAAAAAAATCGTAAAAAATCCATTTCTTAACAATTTCAAAAATTTCATTGTGGAATGACATTTTCACGACGCCGATGACAAATAATGGGGGATTTGTTTAAAATGTTTCACTATATTTCATATTAATATAGAATTTGTCACAGAATCTCAGTAGTTCTCTGACCTGTGGTTGGTTATTTCTAGGTTGATTTCCTGCTATAATGTTATTGTTTACTAGTCTCCATTTTAAACTGGGTATATTGAAGTCGACAAGGAAGATAATATCTGATACTGGGTTTGCTAGGTTATCAAGGATATTCTCTATTTTGTGCATCTGCTCAGTGAATTCCTCACTCTTGCATCTTGCGGTTTATATATAAGAATAATAATTAGAATAATATTTTCCTCCTAGATTCCAAGTACCTCTACCACCTCATTGGTCGAGTTCAGGAGCTCTGTGCATGCCAGCTCCTCTTTAATATACAGACCAACTCCTCCGCTTGACCTAATTACTCTGTCACATCTATATAGATTATAATTTGGGATTAAGATTTCACTATTCATGTAGTCTTTTGGTGGTTTACTGTAAATGCACCAAAAATTGAGTTCGATTCTGTTAGAAGGCCATTGATGAACTTAACTTTATGTTGATCAAACCACACACTAGAAAGTGAAGGGACGACGACGTTTCAGCCCGTCCTGGACCATTCTCAAGTCGATTGTGCCTCAGTGATTTTCGATTTTCACAATCGACTTGAAAATGGTCCAGGAAGGACTGAAACGTTGTCGTCCCTTCACTTTCTAGTGTGGTTTGGTCAACATATTTCAGCCACGTTATTGTAACACCTTGTCTGCAACTTAACTTTATTTCTTGATTTTAACTTTAGGCTTTGTATGTTTGTAAATATGAATGATTTCCCATATTGTGTGTCACTTCTGGTGGGCTTTGGTAGTTCTCCCCCCCCCCCTCTCTCCACCCAGGTCCAGGGTGTGTTGTTGTGGTAGTGGTTCGTCCAGTTTTGGTGGTAGTGGTTCGTCCAGTGTTGGTGGTAGTGGTTCGTCCAGTGTTGGTGGTAGTGGTTCGTCCAGTGTTGGTGGTAGTGGTTCGTCCAGTGTTGGTGGTAGTGGTTCGTCCAGTGTTGGTGGTAGTGGTTCGTCCAGTGTTGGTGGTAGTGGTTCGTCCAGTGTTGGTGGTAGTGGTTCGTCCAGTGTTGGTGGTAGTGGTTCGTCCAGTGTTGGTGGTAGTGGTTCGTCCAGTGTTGGTGGTAGTGGTTCGTCCAGTGTTGGTGGTAGTGGTTCGTCCAGTGTTGGTGGTAGTGGTTCGTCCAGTGTTGGTGGTAGTGGTTCGTCCAGTGTTGGTGGTAGTGGTTCGTCCAGTGTTGGTGGTAGTGGTTCGTCCAGTGTTGGTGGTAGTGGTTCGTCCAGTGTTGGTGGTAGTGGTTCGTCCAGTGTTGGTGGTAGTGGTTCGTCCAGTGTTGGTGGTAGTGGTTCGTCCAGTGTTGGTGGTAGTGGTTCGTCCAGTGTTGGTGGTAGTGGTTCGTCCAGTGTTGGTGGTAGTGGTTCGTCCAGTGTTGGTGGTAGTGTGGGTGTTGTGTGGTGTAGTACCTGTGTACCTCTTGATGACTTGTATACCAGTCTTGTGGGTATCTCCCTTCCCTTCTCTTATGTGTTCTACTCTGTTTCCGCCTGCCTCTAAAAAAATTCCAGTAATATACTTTTCTTCCCGTCAATAACGCTGTGTACGTCTCACGTAAAATTCTGGGCACTGAAGATTGTAAATTTTTTTAAACTAATTGAACATTTACATAGTTTAGGGTGAAAGTATCTGCACTCCGTTCCAAAACAGCATGCACCCCTCGCCAACATGTTACTGCATTTTCGAGGATGCAGAAAAGTGCATTGTGTACATATTTTCCCATATTTGCATATTCCTTGTGAACAAAATTTGCAAATATTCTCAGTTTTTATTTGTTTCAGAATATTGATACCTGATTCTATCTTGGCCACCTCTTTATTGGAACCATCTCCGTTTTCGTTCTAATTCCTTCATTTATTCATTTTTTCCCACTAAACATCAGACTACAGCACCAAGCCACCTGGGTGTGGAACACCATCATTATGTAAGAAGACCCAATGTTAGAAAGATTACTCCAAGATGAGACGCCCCACTCCCACAGCTGTTGGTCCAAAATGAGACGCCCCGCTCCCACAGCTGGTGGCCCAAGATGAGACGCCCCGCTCCCACAGCTGGTGGCCCAACATGAGACGCCCCACTCCCACAGCTGGTGGCCCAAGATGAGACGCCCCACTCCCACAGCTGGTGGCCCAAGATGAGACGCCACACTCCCACAGCTGGTGGCCCAAGATGAGACGCCCCGTTCCCACAGCTGGTGGCCCAAGATGAGACGCCCCACTTCCACAGCTGGTGGCCCAAGATGAGACGCCCCGTTCCCACAGCTGGTGGCCTAAGAAGAGACGCCCCGTTCCCACAGCTGGTGGCCCAAGATGAGACGCCCCGCTCCCACAGCTGGTGGCCCAAGACGAGACGCCCCACTCCCACAGCTGGTGGCCCAAGATGAGACGCCCCACTCCCACAGCTGGTGGCATGCTATAATAACTATGTCACAGCTATAAATCTCCCCCCCCCCCCGATATGAGGATGAGAAAAAGTACTGGAGCAAGCACAGTACCCTGGGGGACTGAGCTCTTCACGGTTGATGGACCGGATTTGATTTTGTTGACTATTACACATTGGGTTCTGTTAGTCAGGAAATTGTAGATCCATCTGCCTATTTTTCCGGTAATTCCTTTTGAACGCATATTATGTGCAATAACACCATGGTCACATTTGTCAAAGGCGTTTGCGAAATCTGTGTAAATTAAATCAGTCTTTCATGGCATCTAATGCCATGGCATAGTGGTCCAACAACTGTGACAGGCAAGAGCGCCCTGTTCTGAAAATATGTTGTCCGGGGTTATGGAGATGCTGTGATTCCATGTATTTTGTGATCTTACTTCTTAGCACTCTCTCAAAGAATTTTATGATGTGCGATGTTAGTGCTATCGGTCAGTAATTTTTTGTCTCTGCCTTATTACCTTCTTTATGAAGTGGTGCTATCTCTGCTGTTTTTAGTATGTCAGGGATAACGCCAGTATCTAGGCTTTGTCTCCAAAGAATGTGAAGGGTCTGCGATAGTGGTTTTTTTTACAGTTCTTGATGAATATCGAGTCCCAAGAATCAGGGCCTGGTGCAGAGTGCATAGGCATACTGTTTATGGCGTCTTCAAAATCCAGTGGGGATAGCGTGACGTCTGATATATGATTTGATGTTGGTATCGTATCCATGAAAATTCATTTGGGTTATCAATCTTTAGTGTGTTCAGTGGTTCGCTGAAAACAGTCGTACTGATTCCTCAGTATTTCGCTCCTTTCTTTGTTGTGAAGAGTTTGCATTTTGTCTTGCGTTGTTGTCTACATTTCCTTCCACATCGTTCACTCCAGTATGTTGTTATTTTACTGAGTAGATTTGGGACCTGGCCCTCCAGGTTCTTCATTTTCAGGTGCCCTAGGTTGAGGTCCCCAAGCAGGATGATGTTCGGGGCTGGGTTTGTGAGGTTTTCCAAGCAGTGTTCTATTTTCATTAGTTGGTCTTTAAACTGCTGATGATTTGGCTCCGGTGACTTATATACAAGGACAATAACTACATTTAAGATCTTTATTTTGATTATCAGCACTTCCACCATATCATTTGTAGTGATTATCAGCTCAGTACAGATGAGTGTGTCTTTGATGTAGAGGCTGAGCCCACCCTGAAGCCGGTGTTTCCTATCATATCCGAAATAATTGTTCTCTGAGATCGATAATTCACCATCATGGTAGTCCTTGGATTGAGTTTCCGTTAGGGGCTGTAAACACTGCATTCGCCTCATGTAGGAGGCCATCTATGAATTGTACTTTATTAGATTTGCGTATTTTTATACTCTGAATGTTGGCAAATAAAAATCATGTTATGTTTGTGGAAGTGCTGGATGCTTTACTTGTTGTTAATATATGAGACTATGGAGTGGGTGGGTCTTCTGAGGCAAGGGTGAGGGTGGGTTATGTGAGGCAAGGGTGAGGATGGGTTTTGTGAGGCAAGGGTGAGGATGGGTTTTGTGAGGCAAGGGTGAGGATGGGTTTTGTGAGGCAAGGGGGAGGATGGGTTTTGTGAGGCAAGGGGGAGGGTGGGTTATGTGAGGCAAGGGTGAGGATGGGTTTTGTGAGGCAAGGGTGAGGATGGGTTTTGTGAGACAACGGTGAGGGTGGGTTTTGAGAGGCCAGGGTGATGATGGGTTTTGTGAGGCAAGAGTGAGGGTGGCCTTTGTGAGGTAAGTGTGAGTGTGGGTTTATGCGAGAAAAGTTTGAGGGTGAGTTTTTGTGAGGCAAGTGTGAGGGTGATAGTTTGTGAGGCAAGGGTGAGAGTAGGTTTCTGTAAGTGTGAGGGGGAGATTTTTTTTAGCCGAGTGTGAGGGTGGATTTTTGTGAGGCAAGTGTGAGGGTGTGTGGTTGTTGGACAATTATGAGGGAGATACCTGGTTGATGGGGTTCTGGGAGTTCTTCTACTCCCCAAGCCCGGCCCGAAGCCAGGCTTGACTTGTGAGAGTTTGGTCCACCAGGCTGTTGCTAGGAGCGGCCTGCAGACCCACATATCCACCACAGCCCGGTTGGTCCGGCACTTCTTGAAGAAAACAATCTAGTTTTCTCTTGAAGATGTCCACGGTTGTTCTGGTAATATTTCTTATAGTCGCTGGGAGGACGTTGAACAACCGTGGACCTCTGATGTTTATACAGTGTTCTCTGATTGTGCCTATGGCACCCCTGCTCTTCAGTAGTTCTATTGTGCATTATCTTCCATATTGTTCACTGCAGTAGGCGGATGGCGATGAGACATGTTTCTGGTTGTCAGGTAAGTGGCTGGTTGTGAGGCAGGTGATGGTTTATGAGGCAGGTATGGAGTCAGGTGTCTCGCAGCGATGTGAAGATACATCACCACCACTAGTAACAAGGGCCACAAGGAACCTGAGGGCCACATGGTAACAGTTACAAGAGACACAGGAAATGCTGCCAGCAACTTGAGAGACGCGGCATCAGTGTGAGTCACGCTGCACGTTGCGGGGGAACCGAAATTAAGGAGATAGGGGACGGGTGGTGGAAAGGGGAAGGGAAGAGTGGAATCATTTACAGGGAAGTAGGGGAAACAGGCAGGCTGGCAGGCTGATGCAAGCAGAGGGGCAGACATCCAAGTATGTACGTAGGCAAGCAGAGAGGCAGACATCCAAGTATGTATATAGGCAAGCAGAGAGGCAGACATCCAAGTATGTATATAGGCAAGCAGAGAGGCAGACATCCAAGTATGTATATAGGCAAGCAGAGAGGCAGATACCCAAGTATGTACGTAGGCAAGCAGAGAGGCAGACATCCAAGTACATATATAGGCAAGCAGAGGCAGACATCCAAGTACGTATATAGGCAAGCAGAGGCAGACATCCAAGTACGTATATAGGCAAGCAGAGGCAGACATCCAAGTACGTATATAGGCAAGCAGAGGCAGACATCCAAGTAAGGACATAGGCAAGCAGGAAACTCATCAGAAGTTAGTTAATGACATTACACTGGCCTGAACTAACAAGTACATGATATATTATGAGTTGGCACTCTCTCTGACCACCCATCTTGACTCTTGAACAACTCTTTTTTTATTATTTATACATTAGGTACATCTGCATTAGTGCAGCTACCCGAGACTATATGAAGTGGAGTACAGTGTGTCAAAAACGCTAACTACGTGATGCTAAAAAATTCCCATCACAATGGATGGTTAGTCATACAGAGGCACGTGATAAGCGGTCTGCACTGACAGACTCTGGGTGCATAATGAGGATATCATCAACACAAGAGTGAATAAGGCAGCAGTGGTAATAAAAGTCCCCATCTCGCAGGATCTTCTTCTTGAGGTTATCTTGAGATGATTTCGGGGCTTTTTAGTGTCCCCGCGGTCCGGTCCTTGACCAGGCCTCCACCCCCAGGAAGCAGCCCGTGACAGCTGACTAACACCCAGGTACCTATTTTACTGCTAGGTAACAGGGGGCATAGGGTGAAAGAAACTCTGCCCATTGTTTCTCGCCGGCGCCTGGGATCGAACCCAGGACCACAGGATCACAATTCCAGCGTGCTGTCCGCTCGGCCGACCAGCTCCCTGGATGGTTAGTCATTCAGGGTCATATGTTTAGTAGCCTGCACTGGCAAATTTTGGGTACACTGTGAGGAAACCTTCAGGAATACCAGAGTGAATAAAGTAATTGCAAAGCTCCAGGTACCTCATGCCAACTGCTGGAGCTCTATGCTCAGTAACACGGCAACACCCAGGGTTGAGCCCCAAAAATAACAACACTCAGGGTTGAACCCCAACAATAACAAGACCCAGGGTTGAGCCCCAACAGTAACAAGACCCAGGGTTGAGCCCCAACAATAACAAGACCCAGGGTTGAGCCCCAACAATAACAAGACCCAGGGTTGAGCCCCAACAGTAACAAGACCCAGGGTTGAGCCCCAACAATAACAAGACCCAGGGTTGAGCCCCAACAGTAACAAGACCCAGGGTTGAGCCCCAACAATAACAAGACCCAGGGTTGAGCCCCAACAATAACAAGGCCCAGGGTTGAGCCCCAATAATAAGAAGACCCAGGGTTGAGCCCCAACAATAACAAGGCCCAGGGTTGAGCCCCAACAATAACAAGACCCAGGGTTGAGCCCCAACAATAACAAGACCCACGGTTGAGCCCCAACAATAACAAGACCCACGGTTGAGCCCCAATAATAACAAGGCCCAGGGTTGAGCCCCAACAATAACAAGACCCAGGGTTGAGCCCCAACAATAACAAGACCCACGGTTGAGCCCCAACAATAACAAGACCCCAGGGTTGAGCCCCAACAATAACAAGGCCCAGGGTTGAGCCCCAACAATAACAAGACCCACGGTTGAGCCCCAACAATAACAAGGCCCAGGGTTGAGCCCCAATAATAACAAGACCCAGGGTTGAGCCCCAACAGTAACAAGACCCAGGGTTGAGCCCCAACAATAACAAGACCCAGGGTTGAGCCCCAACAATAACAAGGCCCAGGGTTGAGCCCCAATAATAAGAAGACCCAGGGTTGAGCCCCAACAATAACAAGGCCCAGGGTTGAGCCCCAACAATAACAAGACCCAGGGTTGAGCCCCAACAATAACAAGACCCACGGTTGAGCCCCAACAATAACAAGACCCAGGGTTGAGCCCCAACAATAACAAGAACCAGGGTTGAGCCCCAACAATAACAAGAACCAGGGTTGAGCCCCAACAATAACAAGAACCAGGGTTGAGCCCCAACAATAACAAGAACCAGGGTTGAGCCCCAACAATAACAAGGAAATAACAGACAGAGCTGGTGTGTCACAGACAGTACTGGCATGCCACAGACAGTGCTGGTGTGTCACAGACAGTGCTGGTTTGTCACAGACATTGCTGGTGTGTCACAGACAGTGCTGGTGTGCCACAGACAGTGCTGATGTGCCACAGACAGTGCTGGCATGCCACAGACAGTGCTGGTGTGTCACAGACAGTGCTGGTGTGTCACAGACAGTGCTGGTGTGTCACAGACAGTGCTGGTGTGCCGCAGACAGTGTTGGTGTGCCACAGACAGTGCTGGAGTGTCACAGACAGTGCTGGTGTCCCACAGACAGTGTTGGTGTGCCACAGACAGTGCTGGTGTCCCACAGACAGTGCTGGAGTGTCACAGACAGTGTTGGTGTGCCACAGACAGTGCTGGTGTCCCACAGACAGTGTTGGTGTGCCACAGACAGTGCTGGTGTCCCACAGACAGTGTTGGTGTGCCACAGACAGTGCTGGTGTCCCACAGACAGTGCTGGAGTGTCACAGACAGTGTTGGTGTGCCACAGACAGTGCTAGTGTGCCACAGACAGAGCAGGTGTATCACAGACAGTGCTGGTGTGCCACAGAGCTGGTGTGCCACAGACAGAGCAGGTGTGTCACAGACAGTGCTGGTGTCCCACAGACAGTGCTGGTGTGCCACAGACAGTGCTGGTGTACCACAGACAGTGCTGGTGTATCACAGACAGTGCTGGTGTGCCACAGAGCTGGTGTGCCACAGACAGTGCTGGTGTGTCACAGACAGAGCAGGTGTGTCACAGACAGTGCTGGTGTATCACAGACAGAGCAGGTGTGTCACAGACAGTGCTGGTGTATCACAGACAGAGCAGGTGTGTCACAGACAGTGCTGGTGTATCACAGACAGTGCTGGTGTGCCACAGACAGTGCTGGTGTATCACAGACAGTGTTGGTGTGCCACAGAGCTGGTGTGCCACAGACAGAGCAGGTGTGTCACAGACAGTGCTGGTGGTGGTAATTACCTAACTCTGCTGCCAATGACTACTTAATAATGTCTGTAAAGGTGGGGGGGGGGGGGGGGGGAGGGCTAGCTGGTTATCCCCTTGCTGAGTTTTTGTGAATTTTGTGTTATAATATAAACTTTCTTCTTCTTCTTCTTCTTCTTCTAAGCGTCTTGTGTGTAAATGTTTCGTCGCCTTTGGCCCTAAACTTGTGTTTACAGTGTGAGTGAAGCATTTACAGGACCCCGTCTTCATCAACAAAGACCACTGTTTATTCCATGCACATTCCAAACCCCAGTTTTTTATTCAACCCGTCCTCAGGCCAAGCTCGTTAAAGCAGCCGGTGTCCTCCCTCCAGATATTCATCAGTTTTACCATAGTATATTTACAATTGGTTTGGTCTCATATATATAAGTTAACATTATTATATATTACATTTCTATACATAGTTAGGCATAGGTAAGGTTAGGTGTTTAGATTTTCTTTGCGATTATATGTATTTGAAGCCCGTGGGTGAAGCATTTACAGCCTTGCGATTCAAACAAATGTCGTGGCCGATGTTCATTCATAAACATAAACAGTGTGTCACAGCGTGTTCTAGGTTAACGAGCATTTTTATTACAAATTTCGTTAAAACTTCTGAATTCGTCTCGGTGAACGGCCCTTCCTCTAACGAGCCTGGCTTGAGGACGGGTTGTAAATACAGACGTGTACAGCAACAGATGCCAAACGCTCGTTAATCCAGCAGCCAAACCCCCCTGTTTATGCAACCCGTCCTCGGACCAAGTCCATTCCATGCAGCGGTCGACCCGAAAGACTAATTCATAAATTTTAACATGTTGTTCATTCAAAATAGGAATTTTGTCAAACATAAATTAATATAATTTTATAATAGCATATCGTACATATTTAGGCACTGGTTAGGTTAGGTGTTTAGGTTCTGTTGGCGATTATTTGTATTTGTAGTATGTGGGTGAAGCATTTTACCCACACATCTGGTGAGCATCTTACCTGTCTCCGTGGTGTAGTGGTAAGACATTCGCCTGGCGTTCCACGAGCGCTTTGCCATGGGTTCGTATCCTGTCCGGGGAGGATTTATTGGGCGCAAATCCTTAACTGTAGCCTCTGTTAAACTCAACAGTAAAATGGATACTTGGTTGTAAACACGATTCTTCGCGGGGGTCGTATTCCAGGGACCATAGGATTAAGGACTTGCTCGAAACGCTACGCGTACCAGTGGCTGTACAAGAATGTAAGAACTCTTGAATAAGTTCTAGTAAGTTCTTGTAAGAACTCAAAAAAAAAAAAAATACAGCGTTGTGATTCGAACAAACTTCGTCAGTGAATCACTTGTTCCGGAAATGTTCGGACGTCGTCAGTTGAGACGTGTGTAAACCGGTTTTTAATTCATAAACACCTGGGGGATTGGCGGGTGCATGGAATCACTTTTGGGTCTCTGTTTGGAGGACGGGCTGTGTTATGAGGACGGGCTGTGTTATGAGGACGGGCTGTGTTATGAGGACGGGCTGTGTTATGAGGACGGGCTGTGTTATGAGGACGGGCTGTGTTATGAGGACGGGCTGTGTTATGAGGACGGGCTGTGTTATGAGGACGGGCTGTGTTATGAGGACGGGCTGTGTTATGAGGACGGGCTGTGTTATGAGGACGGGCTGTGTTATGAGGACGGGCTGTGTTATGAGGACGGGCTGTGTTATGAGGACGGGCTGTATTTGATCAGATTATGTCAGCGAAACATTGTTCGAGAATTCTTTGAAGGTCATCAGCTGTTAGTGGTGTGTGAAGTGTTTTTCATGCGTAAACACGGGGTTTGGAACCTGGATTAACGACCTTCTGGCCTTTGTTTATAAGGATGGGCTGGGATTATTGGCCAAATACCAATAACTGATAACAACAAAAACGCGTAACACTCCTGGATTAACGTAGAGGGCGAGCGGACGTCTTGACGCCGCCTGTGGCGGGGTGTGCATCGGGACCTGTAGCGCCACCACCATTACTCTTCAACGGTCCGCATTGATACTGTCAGCTGCCGCACTTGTCTGGGTCCACAGGGTAGTTTACCTGGTTGATGGGGTTCTGGGAGTTCTTCTACTCCCCAAGCCCGGCCCGAGGCCAGGCTTGACTTGTGAGAGTTTGGTCCACCAGGCTGTTGCTTGGAGCGGCCCGCAGGGCCACATACCCACCACAGCTTGGCTAGTCCGAAACTTCTTTTAGAAAACAGTCTAGTATTCTCTTGAAGATGTCCACGGTTGTTCCGGCATTATTTTTTACAGTCGCTGGGAGGACGTTGAACAACCGCGGACCACTGATGTTTATGCAGTGTTCTCTGATTGTGCCTATGGCACCTCTGCTCTTCACTGGACCACTGATGTTTATACAGTGTTCTCTGATTGTGCCTATGGCACCTCTGCTCTTCACTGGACCTCTGATGTTTATACAGTGTTCTCTGATTGTGCCTATGGCACCTCTGCTCTTCACTGGACCTCTGATGTTTATACAGTGTTCTCTGATTGTGCCTATGGCACCTCTCCTCTTCACTGGACCTCTGATGTTTATACAGTGTTCTCTGATTGTGCCTATGGCACCTCTGCTCTTCACTGGTTCTATTTTGCATTTTCTTCCATATCGTTCACTCCAGTATGTTGTTATTTTACTGTATAGATTTGGTACCTGTCCCTAAAGTATTTTCCATGTGTACATTATTTGGTATCTCTCTCGTCTCCTTTCTAGAGAGTACATTTGGAGAGCTTTGAGATGATCCCAATAATTTAGGTGCTTTATCTCGTCTATGCGTGCCGTATATGTTCTCTGTATTCCCTCTATTTCAGTAATCTCTCCTGCTCTGAAGGCGGAAGTGAGTACTGAGCAGTACTCAAGACGGAACAACACAAGTGACTTGAAGAGTACAACCATTGTGATGGGATCCCTGGATTTGAAAGTTCTCGTAATCCATCCTATCATTTTTCTGGCTGACGCAATATTTGCTTGGTTATGCTTCCTAAACGTTAGGTCGTCGGAAATAATTATTCCCATGCTGTTTTCCTACTATGGGCAGATATATTGTGTTTTGTACTCTGTATTATGTTTTAGGTTCTCATTTTTGCCGTACCTGAGTACCTGGAATTTATCACTGTTAAACATCGTGTTATTTTCTGCTGCCCAATCGAAAACTTTGTTGATATCTGCTTGTAATTTTTCAACGTCTTCAGCAGAGGTAATTTTCATGCTGATTTTTGTTTCATCTGCAAAGGATGACACGAAGCTGTGACGTATATTTTTGCCTATATCTGATATGAGAATAAGGAACAGCAGCGATGCAAGGACTGTACCCTGAGGTACAGAGCTTTTTTAAACTGCGCTTGAACTCGATTTTATTTGACTGTTACTCTTTGTGTTCTGTTCGACAGGAAATTGAGTATCCAGCGTCCTACTTTACCAGTTATTCCCATTGACCTCACTTTGTGTGCTATCACTCCATGGTCACATTTGTCGAATGCCTTTGCAAAGTCTGTGTATAGATTAATAGAATCAATCTCTGCCTATCCTTCTCTAACATGCATCTTCAGGATTACTCTTAGTCCAATGTTCCTTTTCTTTCTGTCCTTTTCTTCACCTTATTTACCTTTACGTCCAATTCTTGTTTCTTTTTGCATCAATCTTCTTTCTTCCTTGTACTCCTGGTGCTCCCAGTCTTATCATCAGATACCCTCTTATGCTCCCTTGCCAGCCTTGTACTCCTGGTGCTCCCAGTCTTATCATCAGATACCCTCTTATGCTCCCTTGCCAGCCTTGTACTCCTGGTGCTCCCAGTCTTATCATCAGATACCCTCTTATGCTCCCTTGCCAGCCTTGTACTCCTGGTGCTCCCAGTCTTATCATCAGATACCCTCTTATGCTCCTTGCCAGCCTTGTACTCCTGGTGCTCCCAGTCTTATCATCAGATACCCTCTTATGCTCCCTTGCCAGCCTTGTACTCCTGGTGCTCCCAGTCTTATCATCAGATACCCTCTTATGCTCCCTTGCCAGCCTTGTACTCCTGGTGCTCCCAGTCTTATCATCAGATACCCTCTTATGCTTCCCTTGCCAGCCTTGTACTCCTGGTGCTCCCAGTCTTATCATCAGATACCCTCTTATGCTCCCTTGCCAGCCTTGTACTCCTGGTGCTCCCAGTCTTATCATCAGATACCCTCTTATGCTCCCTTGCCAGCCTTGTACTCCTGGTGCTCCCAGTCTTATCATCAGATACCCTCTTATGCTCCCTTGCCAGCCTTGTACTCCTGGTGCTCCCAGTCTTATCATCAGATACCCTCTTATGCTCCCTTGCCAGCCTTGTACTCCTGGTGCTCCCAGTCTTATCATCAGATACCCTCTTATGCTCCCTTGCCAGCCTTGTACTCCTGGTGCTCCCAGTCTTATCATCAGATACCCTCTTATGCTCCCTTGCCAGCCTTGCACTCCTGGTGCTCCCAGTCTTATCATCAGATACCCTCTTATGCTCCCTTGCCAGCCTTGTACTCCTGGTGCTCCAGTCTTATCAATCAGATACCCTCTTATGCTCCCTTGCCAGCCTTGTACTCCTGGTGCTCCCAGTCTTATCATCAGATACCCTCTTATGCTCCCTTGCCAGCCTTGGTACTCCTGGTGCTCCCAGTCTTATCATCAGATACCTCTATGCTCCCTTGCCAGCCTTAGGGTACTCCCTGGTGCTCCCAGTTACATCAGATACCCTTATGCTCCCTTGCCAGCCTTGTACTCCTGGTGCTCACAGTCTTATCATCAGATACCCTCTTATGCTCCCTTGCCAGCCTTGTACTCCTGGTGCTCCCAGTCTTATCATCAGATACCCTCTTATGCTCCCTTGCCAGCCTTGTACTCCTGGTGCTCCCAGTCTTATCATCAGATACCCTCTTATGCTCCCTTGCCAGCCTTGTACTCCTGGTGCTCCCAGTCTTATCATCAGATACCCTCTTATGCTCCCTTGCCAGCCTTGTACTCCTGGTGCTCCCAGTCCTTATCAGCATATACCCCTCTTATGCTCCCTTGCCAGCCTTGTACTCCTGGTGCTCCCATCTTATCATGCAGATACCCTCTTATGCTCCCTTGCCAGCCTTGTACTCCTGGTGCTCCCAGTCTTATCATCAGATACCCTCTTATGCCTCCTTGCCCTTACCCCCAGTCTTATCATCAGATACTTCTTGGCCTGGTGCTCCCCCAGGTCTTATCATCAGATACCCTCTTATGCTCCCTTGCCAGCCTTGTACTCCTGGTGCTGCCCAGTCTTAGCATCAGATACCCTCTTATGCTCCCTTGCCAGCCTTGTACTCCCTGGTGCTGCTCCAGTCGTATCATCAGATACCCTCTTATGCTCCCTTGCCAGCCTGTACTCCTGGTGCTCCCATCTTATCATCAGATACCCTTCTGATGCCCTTGCCAGCCTTGTACTCCTGGTGGGCGTGCCCAGTCCTTATCATCAGATACCCTCTTATGCTCCCTTGCCAGCCTTGTACTCCTGGTGCTCCCAGTCTTAGCATCAGATACCGCTCTTATGCTCCCTTGCCAGCCTTGTAACTCCTGGTGCTGCCCAGTCTTAGCAGCAGATACCCTCTTATGCTGCCCTTGCCAGCCTTGTACTCCTGGTGCTCCCAGTCTTATCATCAGCTACCCTCTTATTGCTCCCTTGCCAGCCTTGTACTCCTGGTGCTCCCAGTCCGTATCATCAGATACCTCTTATGCTCCTTGCCAGCCTTGTACTCCTGGTGCTCCCAGTCTTATCATCAGATACCCTCTTATGCTTCCTTGCCAGCCTTGTACTCCTGGTGCTCCCAGTCTTATCATCAGATACCCTCTTATGCTACCTTGCCAGCCTTGTACTCCTGGTGCTCCCAGTCTTATCAATCAGATACCCTCTTATGCTCCTTGCCAGCCTTGTACTCCTGGTGCTCCAGTCTTATCAGCAGATACCCTCTTAATGCATTCCTTGCCAGCCTTGTACTCTGGTGCTCCAGTCTTATCATCAGATACCCTCTTAATGCTTCCCTTGCCAGCCGTGTACTCCTGGTGCGCCCAGTCTTATCATCAGATACCTCTTATGCTCCCTTGCCAACTTGTACTCCTGGTGCTCCCAGTCTTATCATCAGATACCCTCTTATGCCTTCCTTGCCAGCCTTGTACGCCTGTGCTCCCAGTCTTATTCATCAGACTACCCTCTTATGCTTCCTTGGCAAGCCTTGTACTCCTGGTGCTCCAGTCTTATCATCAGATTAACCCTCGTATGCTTCCTTGCCAGCCTTGTACTCCTGGTGCTCCCAGTCTTATCATCAGATACCCTCTTATGCTTCCTTGCCAGCCTTGTACTCCTGGTGCTCCCAGTCTTATCATCAGATACCCTCTTATGCTCCCTTGCCAGCCTTGTACTCCTGGTGCTCCCAGTCTTATCATCAGATACCCTCTTATGCTCCCTTGCCAGCCTTGTACTCCTGGTGCTCCCAGTCTTATCATCAGATACCCTCTTATGCTCCCTTGCCAGCCTTGTACTCCTGGTGCTCCCAGTCTTATCATCAGATACCCTCTTATGCTCCCTTGCCAGCCTTGTACTCCTGGTGCTCCCAGTCTTATCATCAGATACCCTCTTATGCTCCTTGCCAGCCTTGTACTCCTGGTGCTCCCAGTCTTATCATCAGATACCCTCTTATGCTCCCTTGCCAGCCTTGTACTCCTGGTGCTCCCAGTCTTATCATCAGATACCCTCTTATGCTCCCTTGCCAGCCTTGTACTCCTGGTGCTCCCAGTCTTATCATCAGATACCCTCTTATGCTCCCTTGCCAGCCTTGTACTCCTGGTGCTCCCAGTCTTATCATCAGATACCCTCTTATGCTCCCTTGCCAGCCTTGTACTCCTGGTGCTCCCAGTCTTATCATCAGATACCCTCTTATGCTCCCTTGCCAGCCTTGTACTCCTGGTGCTCCCAGTCTTATCATCAGATACCCTCTTATGCTCCTTGCCAGCCTTGTACTCCTGGTGCTCCCAGTCTTATCATCAGATACCCTCTTATGCTCCCTTGCCAGCCTTGTACTCCTGGTGCTCCCAGTCTTATCATCAGATACCCTCTTATGCTCCCTTGCCAGCCTTGTACTCCTGGTGCTCCCAGTCTTATCATCAGATACCCTCTTATGCTCCCTTGCCAGCCTTGTACTCCTGGTGCTCCCAGTCTTATCATCAGATACCCTCTTATGCTCCCTTGCCAGCCTTGTACTCCTGGTGCTCCCAGTCTTATCATCAGATACCCTCTTATGCTCCCTTGCCAGCCTTGTACTCCTGGTGCTCCCAGTCTTATCATCAGATACCCTCTTATGCTCCCTTGCCAGCCTTGTACTCCTGGTGCTCCCAGTCTTATCATCAGATACCCTCTTATGCTCCCTTGCCAGCCTTGTACTCCTGGTGCTCCCAGTCTTATCATCAGATACCCTCTTATGCTCCCTTGCCAGCCTTGTACTCCTGGTGCTCCCAGTCTTATCATCAGATACCCTCTTATGCTCCCTTGCCAGCCTTGTACTCCTGGTGCTCCCAGTCTTATCATCAGATACCCTCTTATGCTCCCTTGCCAGCCTTGTACTCCTGGTGCTCCCAGTCTTATCATCAGATACCCTCTTATGCTCCTTGCCAGCCTTGTACTCCTGGTGCTCCCAGTCTTATCATCAGATACCCTCTTATGCTCCCTTGCCAGCCTTGTACTCCTGGTGCTCCCAGTCTTATCATCAGATACCCTCTTATGCTCCCTTGCCAGCCTTGTACTCCTGGTGCTCCCAGTCTTATCATCAGATACCCTCTTATGCTCCCTTGCCAGCCTTGTACTCCTGGTGCTCCCAGTCTTATCATCAGATACCCTCTTATGCTCCTTGCCAGCCTTGTACTCCTGGTGCTCCCAGTCTTATCATCAGATACCCTCTTATGCTCCTTGCCAGCCTTGTACTCCTGGTGCTCCCAGTCTTATCATCAGATACCCTCTTATGCTCCCTTGCCAGCCTTGTACTCCTGGTGCTCCCAGTCTTATCATCAGATACCCTCTTATGCTCCCTTGCCAGCCTTGTACTCCTGGTGCTCCCAGTCTTATCATCAGATACCCTCTTATGCTCCTTGCCAGCCTTGTACTCCTGGTGCTCCCAGTCTTATCATCAGATACCCTCTTATGCTCCTTGCCAGCCTTGTACTCCTGGTGCTCCCAGTCTTATCATCAGATACCCTCTTATGCTCCTTGCCAGCCTTGTACTCCTGGTGCTCCCAGTCTTATCATCAGATACCCTCTTATGCTCCTTGCCAGCCTTGTACTCCTGGTGCTCCCAGTCTTATCATCAGATACCCTCTTATGCTCCTTGCCAGCCTTGTACTCCTGGTGCTCCCAGTCTTATCATCAGATACCCTCTTATGCTTCCTTGCCAGCCTTGTACTCCTGGTGCTCCCAGTCTTATCATCAGATACCCTCTTATGCTCCTTGCCAGCCTTGTACTCCTGGTGCTCCCAGTCTTATCATCAGATACCCTCTTATGCTCCTTGCCAGCCTTGTACTCCTGGTGCTCCCAGTCTTATCATCAGATACCCTCTTATGCTCCTTGCCAGCCTTGTACTCCTGGTGCTCCCAGTCTTATCATCAGATACCCTCTTATGCTCCTTGCCAGCCTTGTACTCCTGGTGCTCCCAGTCTTATCATCAGATACCCTCTTATGCTCCTTGCCAGCCTTGTACTCCTGGTGCTCCCAGTCTTATCATCAGATACCCTCTTATGCTCCTTGCCAGCCTTGTACTCCTGGTGCTCCCAGTCTTATCATCAGATACCCTCTTATGCTCCTTGCCAGCCTTGTACTCCTGGTGCTCCCAGTCTTATCATCAGATACCCTCTTATGCTTCCTTGCCAGCCTTGTACTCCTGGTGCTCCCAGTCTTATCATCAGATACCCTCTTATGCTCCTTGCCAGCCTTGTACTCCTGGTGCTCCCAGTCTTATCATCAGATACCCTCTTATGCTCCTTGCCAGCCTTGTACTCCTGGTGCTCCCAGTCTTATCATCAGATACCCTCTTATGCTCCCTTGCCAGCCTTGTACTCCTGGTGCTCCCAGTCTTATCATCAGATACCCTCTTATGCTCCCTTGCCAGCCTTGTACTCCTGGTGCTCCCAGTCTTATCATCAGATACCCTCTTATGCTCCCTTGCCAGCCTTGTACTCCTGGTGCTCCCAGTCTTATCATCAGATACCCTCTTATGCTCCCTTGCCAGCCTTGTACTCCTGGTGCTCCCAGTCTTATCATCAGATACCCTCTTATGCTCCCTTGCCAGCCTTGTACTCCTGGTGCTCCCAGTCTTATCATCAGATACCCTCTTATGCTCCCTTGCCAGCCTTGTACTCCTGGTGCTCCCAGTCTTATCATCAGATACCCTCTTATGCTCCTTGCCAGCCTTGTACTCCTGGTGCTCCCAGTCTTATCATCAGATACCCTCTTATGCTCCTTGCCAGCCTTGTACTCCTGGTGCTCCCAGTCTTATCATCAGATACCCTCTTATGCTCCCTTGCCAGCCTTGTACTCCTGGTGCTCCCAGTCTTATCATCAGATACCCTCTTATGCTCCTTGCCAGCCTTGTACTCCTGGTGCTCCCAGTCTTATCATCAGATACCCTCTTATGCTCCTTGCCAGCCTTGTACTCCTGGTGCTCCCAGTCTTATCATCAGATACCCTCTTATGCTCCCTTGCCAGCCTTGTACTCCTGGTGCTCCCAGTCTTATCATCAGATACCCTCTTATGCTCCCTTGCCAGCCTTGTACTCCTGGTGCTCCCAGTCTTATCATCAGATACCCTCTTATGCTCCTTGCCAGCCTTGTACTCCTGGTGCTCCCAGTCTTATCATCAGATACCCTCTTATGCTTCCTTGCCAGCCTTGTACTCCTGGTGCTCCCAGTCTTATCATCAGATACCCTCTTATGCTCCTTGCCAGCCTTGTACTCCTGGTGCTCCCAGTCTTATCATCAGATACCCTCTTATGCTCCTTGCCAGCCTTGTACTCCTGGTGCTCCCAGTCTTATCATCAGATACCCTCTTATGCTTCCTTGCCAGCCTTGTACTCCTGGTGCTCCCAGTCTTATCATCAGATACCCTCTTATGCTCCCTTGCCAGCCTTGTACTCCTGGTGCTCCCAGTCTTATCATCAGATACCCTCTTATGCTCCTTGCCAGCCTTGTACTCCTGGTGCTCCCAGTCTTATCATCAGATACCCTCTTATGCTCCTTGCCAGCCTTGTACTCCTGGTGCTCCCAGTCTTATCATCAGATACCCTCTTATGCTCCCTTGCCAGCCTTGTACTCCTGGTGCTCCCAGTCTTATCATCAGATACCCTCTTATGCTTCCTTGCCAGCCTTGTACTCCTGGTGCTCCCAGTCTTATCATCAGATACCCTCTTATGCTCCTTGCCAGCCTTGTACTCCTGGTGCTCCCAGTCTTATCATCAGATACCCTCTTATGCTCCTTGCCAGCCTTGTACTCCTGGTGCTCCCAGTCTTATCATCAGATACCCTCTTATGCTCCCTTGCCAGCCTTGTACTCCTGGTGCTCCCAGTCTTATCATCAGATACCCTCTTATGCTCCCTTGCCAGCCTTGTACTCCTGGTGCTCCCAGTCTTATCATCAGATACCCTCTTATGCTCCTTGCCAGCCTTGTACTCCTGGTGCTCCCAGTCTTATCATCAGATACCCTCTTATGCTCCCTTGCCAGCCTTGTACTCCTGGTGCTCCCAGTCTTATCATCAGATACCCTCTTATGCTCCCTTGCCAGCCTTGTACTCCTGGTGCTCCCAGTCTTATCATCAGATACCCTCTTATGCTTCCTTGCCAGCCTTGTACTCCTGGTGCTCCCAGTCTTATCATCAGATACCCTCTTATGCTTCCTTGCCAGCCTTGTACTCCTGGTGCTCCCAGTCTTATCATCAGATACCCTCTTATGCTCCTTGCCAGCCTTGTACTCCTGGTGCTCCCAGTCTTATCATCAGATACCCTCTTATGCTCCTTGCCAGCCTTGTACTCCTGGTGCTCCCAGTCTTATCATCAGATACCCTCTTATGCTCCTTGCCAGCCTTGTACTCCTGGTGCTCCCAGTCTTATCATCAGATACCCTCTTATGCTCCTTGCCAGCCTTGTACTCCTGGTGCTCCCAGTCTTATCATCAGATACCCTCTTATGCTCCTTGCCAGCCTTGTACTCCTGGTGCTCCCAGTCTTATCATCAGATACCCTCTTATGCTCCCTTGCCAGCCTTGTACTCCTGGTGCTCCCAGTCTTATCATCAGATACCCTCTTATGCTCCTTGCCAGCCTTGTACTCCTGGTGCTCCCAGTCTTATCATCAGATACCCTCTTATGCTCCTTGCCAGCCTTGTACTCCTGGTGCTCCCAGTCTTATCATCAGATACCCTCTTATGCTCCTTGCCAGCCTTGTACTCCTGGTGCTCCCAGTCTTATCATCAGATACCCTCTTATGCTCCCTTGCCAGCCTTGTACTCCTGGTGCTCCCAGTCTTATCATCAGATACCCTCTTATGCTCCCTTGCCAGCCTTGTACTCCTGGTGCTCCCAGTCTTATCATCAGATACCCTCTTATGCTCCTTGCCAGCCTTGTACTCCTGGTGCTCCCAGTCTTATCATCAGATACCCTCTTATGCTCCTTGCCAGCCTTGTACTCCTGGTGCTCCCAGTCTTATCATCAGATACCCTCTTATGCTCCCTTGCCAGCCTTGTACTCCTGGTGCTCCCAGTCTTATCATCAGATACCCTCTTATGCTCCTTGCCAGCCTTGTACTCCTGGTGCTCCCAGTCTTATCATCAGATACCCTCTTATGCTTCCTTGCCAGCCTTGTACTCCTGGTGCTCCCAGTCTTATCATCAGATACCCTCTTATGCTCCTTGCCAGCCTTGTACTCCTGGTGCTCCCAGTCTTATCATCAGATACCCTCTTATGCTCCTTGCCAGCCTTGTACTCCTGGTGCTCCCAGTCTTATCATCAGATACCCTCTTATGCTTCCTTGCCAGCCTTGTACTCCTGGTGCTCCCAGTCTTATCATCAGATACCCTCTTATGCTCCTTGCCAGCCTTGTACTCCTGGTGCTCCCAGTCTTATCATCAGATACCCTCTTATGCTCCTTGCCAGCCTTGTACTCCTGGTGCTCCCAGTCTTATCATCAGATACCCTCTTATGCTCCTTGCCAGCCTTGTACTCCTGGTGCTCCCAGTCTTATCATCAGATACCCTCTTATGCTCCTTGCCAGCCTTGTACTCCTGGTGCTCCCAGTCTTATCATCAGATACCCTCTTATGCTCCCTTGCCAGCCTTGTACTCCTGGTGCTCCCAGTCTTATCATCAGATACCCTCTTATGCTCCCTTGCCAGCCTTGTACTCCTGGTGCTCCCAGTCTTATCATCAGATACCCTCTTATGCTCCTTGCCAGCCTTGTACTCCTGGTGCTCCCAGTCTTATCATCAGATACCCTCTTATGCTCCTTGCCAGCCTTGTACTCCTGGTGCTCCCAGTCTTATCATCAGATACCCTCTTATGCTCCTTGCCAGCCTTGTACTCCTGGTGCTCCCAGTCTTATCATCAGATACCCTCTTATGCTCCCTTGCCAGCCTTGTACTCCTGGTGCTCCCAGTCTTATCATCAGATACCCTCTTATGCTCCTTGCCAGCCTTGTACTCCTGGTGCTCCCAGTCTTATCATCAGATACCCTCTTATGCTCCTTGCCAGCCTTGTACTCCTGGTGCTCCCAGTCTTATCATCAGATACCCTCTTATGCTTCCTTGCCAGCCTTGTACTCCTGGTGCTCCCAGTCTTATCATCAGATACCCTCTTATGCTCCTTGCCAGCCTTGTACTCCTGGTGCTCCCAGTCTTATCATCAGATACCCTCTTATGCTCCTTGCCAGCCTTGTACTCCTGGTGCTCCCAGTCTTATCATCAGATACCCTCTTATGCTCCCTTGCCAGCCTTGTACTCCTGGTGCTCCCAGTCTTATCATCAGATACCCTCTTATGCTCCTTGCCAGCCTTGTACTCCTGGTGCTCCCAGTCTTATCATCAGATACCCTCTTATGCTCCTTGCCAGCCTTGTACTCCTGGTGCTCCCAGTCTTATCATCAGATACCCTCTTATGCTCCCTTGCCAGCCTTGTACTCCTGGTGCTCCCAGTCTTATCATCAGATACCCTCTTATGCTTCCTTGCCAGCCTTGTACTCCTGGTGCTCCCAGTCTTATCATCAGATACCCTCTTATGCTCCTTGCCAGCCTTGTACTCCTGGTGCTCCCAGTCTTATCATCAGATACCCTCTTATGCTTCCTTGCCAGCCTTGTACTCCTGGTGCTCCCAGTCTTATCATCAGATACCCTCTTATGCTCCCTTGCCAGCCTTGTACTCCTGGTGCTCCCAGTCTTATCATCAGATACCCTCTTATGCTCCCTTGCCAGCCTTGTACTCCTGGTGCTCCCAGTCTTATCATCAGATACCCTCTTATGCTCCCTTGCCAGCCTTGTACTCCTGGTGCTCCCAGTCTTATCATCAGATACCCTCTTATGCTCCCTTGCCAGCCTTGTACTCCTGGTGCTCCCAGTCTTATCATCAGATACCCTCTTATGCTCCTTGCCAGCCTTGTACTCCTGGTGCTCCCAGTCTTATCATCAGATACCCTCTTATGCTCCTTGCCAGCCTTGTACTCCTGGTGCTCCCAGTCTTATCATCAGATACCCTCTTATGCTCCTTGCCAGCCTTGTACTCCTGGTGCTCCCAGTCTTATCATCAGATACCCTCTTATGCTCCCTTGCCAGCCTTGTACTCCTGGTGCTCCCAGTCTTATCATCAGATACCCTCTTATGCTTCCTTGCCAGCCTTGTACTCCTGGTGCTCCCAGTCTTATCATCAGATACCCTCTTATGCTTCCTTGCCAGCCTTGTACTCCTGGTGCTCCCAGTCTTATCATCAGATACCCTCTTATGCTCCCTTGCCAGCCTTGTACTCCTGGTGCTCCCAGTCTTATCATCAGATACCCTCTTATGCTCCTTGCCAGCCTTGTACTCCTGGTGCTCCCAGTCTTATCATCAGATACCCTCTTATGCTCCTTGCCAGCCTTGTACTCCTGGTGCTCCCAGTCTTATCATCAGATACCCTCTTATGCTCCCTTGCCAGCCTTGTACTCCTGGTGCTCCCAGTCTTATCATCAGATACCCTCTTATGCTCCCTTGCCAGCCTTGTACTCCTGGTGCTCCCAGTCTTATCATCAGATACCCTCTTATGCTCCCTTGCCAGCCTTGTACTCCTGGTGCTCCCAGTCTTATCATCAGATACCCTCTTATGCTTCCTTGCCAGCCTTGTACTCCTGGTGCTCCCAGTCTTATCATCAGATACCCTCTTATGCTCCCTTGCCAGCCTTGTACTCCTGGTGCTCCCAGTCTTATCATCAGATACCCTCTTATGCTCCTTGCCAGCCTTGTACTCCTGGTGCTCCCAGTCTTATCATCAGATACCCTCTTATGCTCCCTTGCCAGCCTTGTACTCCTGGTGCTCCCAGTCTTATCATCAGATACCCTCTTATGCTCCCTTGCCAGCCTTGTACTCCTGGTGCTCCCAGTCTTATCATCAGATACCCTCTTATGCTTCCTTGCCAGCCTTGTACTCCTGGTGCTCCCAGTCTTATCATCAGATACCCTCTTATGCTCCCTTGCCAGCCTTGTACTCCTGGTGCTCCCAGTCTTATCATCAGATACCCTCTTATGCTCCTTGCCAGCCTTGTACTCCTGGTGCTCCCAGTCTTATCATCAGATACCCTCTTATGCTCCTTGCCAGCCTTGTACTCCTGGTGCTCCCAGTCTTATCATCAGATACCCTCTTATGCTCCTTGCCAGCCTTGTACTCCTGGTGCTCCCAGTCTTATCATCAGATACCCTCTTATGCTCCTTGCCAGCCTTGTACTCCTGGTGCTCCCAGTCTTATCATCAGATACCCTCTTATGCTCCCTTGCCAGCCTTGTACTCCTGGTGCTCCCAGTCTTATCATCAGATACCCTCTTATGCTCCCTTGCCAGCCTTGTACTCCTGGTGCTCCCAGTCTTATCATCAGATACCCTCTTATGCTCCCTTGCCAGCCTTGTACTCCTGGTGCTCCCAGTCTTATCATCAGATACCCTCTTATGCTCCTTGCCAGCCTTGTACTCCTGGTGCTCCCAGTCTTATCATCAGATACCCTCTTATGCTCCTTGCCAGCCTTGTACTCCTGGTGCTCCCAGTCTTATCATCAGATACCCTCTTATGCTCCTTGCCAGCCTTGTACTCCTGGTGCTCCCAGTCTTATCATCAGATACCCTCTTATGCTCCCTTGCCAGCCTTGTACTCCTGGTGCTCCCAGTCTTATCATCAGATACCCTCTTATGCTTCCTTGCCAGCCTTGTACTCCTGGTGCTCCCAGTCTTATCATCAGATACCCTCTTATGCTCCCTTGCCAGCCTTGTACTCCTGGTGCTCCCAGTCTTATCATCAGATACCCTCTTATGCTCCCTTGCCAGCCTTGTACTCCTGGTGCTCCCAGTCTTATCATCAGATACCCTCTTATGCTCCCTTGCCAGCCTTGTACTCCTGGTGCTCCCAGTCTTATCATCAGATACCCTCTTATGCTCCCTTGCCAGCCTTGTACTCCTGGTGCTCCCAGTCTTATCATCAGATACCCTCTTATGCTCCTTGCCAGCCTTGTACTCCTGGTGCTCCCAGTCTTATCATCAGATACCCTCTTATGCTCCCTTGCCAGCCTTGTACTCCTGGTGCTCCCAGTCTTATCATCAGATACCCTCTTATGCTCCCTTGCCAGCCTTGTACTCCTGGTGCTCCCAGTCTTATCATCAGATACCCTCTTATGCTCCCTTGCCAGCCTTGTACTCCTGGTGCTCCCAGTCTTATCATCAGATACCCTCTTATGCTCCTTGCCAGCCTTGTACTCCTGGTGCTCCCAGTCTTATCATCAGATACCCTCTTATGCTCCCTTGCCAGCCTTGTACTCCTGGTGCTCCCAGTCTTATCATCAGATACCCTCTTATGCTCCCTGCCAGCCTTGTACTCCTGGTGCTCCCAGTCTTATCATCAGATACCCTCTTATGCTCCTTGCCAGCCTTGTACTCCTGGTGCTCCCAGTCTTATCATCAGATACCCTCTTATGCTCCCTTGCCAGCCTTGTACTCCTGGTGCTCCCAGTCTTATCATCAGATACCCTCTTATGCTCCCTTGCCAGCCTTGTACTCCTGGTGCTCCCAGTCTTATCATCAGATACCCTCTTATGCTCCTTGCCAGCCTTGTACTCCTGGTGCTCCCAGTCTTATCATCAGATACCCTCTTATGCTCCCTTGCCAGCCTTGTACTCCTGGTGCTCCCAGTCTTATCATCAGATACCCTCTTATGCTCCTTGCCAGCCTTGTACTCCTGGTGCTCCCAGTCTTATCATCAGATACCCTCTTATGCTCCTTGCCAGCCTTGTACTCCTGGTGCTCCCAGTCTTATCATCAGATACCCTCTTATGCTCCTTGCCAGCCTTGTACTCCTGGTGCTCCCAGTCTTATCATCAGATACCCTCTTATGCTCCTTGCCAGCCTTGTACTCCTGGTGCTCCCAGTCTTATCATCAGATACCCTCTTATGCTCCTTGCCAGCCTTGTACTCCTGGTGCTCCCAGTCTTATCATCAGATACCCTCTTATGCTCCTTGCCAGCCTTGTACTCCTGGTGCTCCCAGTCTTATCATCAGATACCCTCTTATGCTCCCTTGCCAGCCTTGTACTCCTGGTGCTCCCAGTCTTATCATCAGATACCCTCTTATGCTCCCTTGCCAGCCTTGTACTCCTGGTGCTCCCAGTCTTATCATCAGATACCCTCTTATGCTCCTTGCCAGCCTTGTACTCCTGGTGCTCCCAGTCTTATCATCAGATACCCTCTTATGCTCCCTTGCCAGCCTTGTACTCCTGGTGCTCCCAGTCTTATCATCAGATACCCTCTTATGCTCCCTTGCCAGCCTTGTACTCCTGGTGCTCCCAGTCTTATCATCAGATACCCTCTTATGCTCCCTTGCCAGCCTTGTACTCCTGGTGCTCCCAGTCTTATCATCAGATACCCTCTTATGCTCCCTTGCCAGCCTTGTACTCCTGGTGCTCCCAGTCTTATCATCAGATACCCTCTTATGCTCCTTGCCAGCCTTGTACTCCTGGTGCTCCCAGTCTTATCATCAGATACCCTCTTATGCTCCTTGCCAGCCTTGTACTCCTGGTGCTCCCAGTCTTATCATCAGATACCCTCTTATGCTCCTTGCCAGCCTTGTACTCCTGGTGCTCCCAGTCTTATCATCAGATACCCTCTTATGCTCCCTTGCCAGCCTTGTACTCCTGGTGCTCCCAGTCTTATCATCAGATACCCTCTTATGCTCCCTGCCAGCCTTGTACTCCTGGTGCTCCCAGTCTTATCATCAGATACCCTCTTATGCTCCTTGCCAGCCTTGTACTCCTGGTGCTCCCAGTCTTATCATCAGATACCCTCTTATGCTCCTTGCCAGCCTTGTACTCCTGGTGCTCCCAGTCTTATCATCAGATACCCTCTTATGCTCCTTGCCAGCCTTGTACTCCTGGTGCTCCCAGTCTTATCATCAGATACCCTCTTATGCTCCTTGCCAGCCTTGTACTCCTGGTGCTCCCAGTCTTATCATCAGATACCCTCTTATGCTCCCTTGCCAGCCTTGTACTCCTGGTGCTCCCAGTCTTATCATCAGATACCCTCTTATGCTTCCTTGCCAGCCTTGTACTCCTGGTGCTCCCAGTCTTATCATCAGATACCCTCTTATGCTCCCTTGCCAGCCTTGTACTCCTGGTGCTCCCAGTCTTATCATCAGATACCCTCTTATGCTCCTTGCCAGCCTTGTACTCCTGGTGCTCCCAGTCTTATCATCAGATACCCTCTTATGCTTCCTTGCCAGCCTTGTACTCCTGGTGCTCCCAGTCTTATCATCAGATACCCTCTTATGCTCCCTTGCCAGCCTTGTACTCCTGGTGCTCCCAGTCTTATCATCAGATACCCTCTTATGCTCCCTTGCCAGCCTTGTACTCCTGGTGCTCCCAGTCTTATCATCAGATACCCTCTTATGCTCCTTGCCAGCCTTGTACTCCTGGTGCTCCCAGTCTTATCATCAGATACCCTCTTATGCTCCCTTGCCAGCCTTGTACTCCTGTGCTCCCAGTCTTATCATCAGATACCCTCTTATGCTTCCTTGCCAGCCTTGTACTCCTGGTGCTCCCAGTCTTATCATCAGATACCCTCTTATGCTCCTTGCCAGCCTTGTACTCCTGGTGCTCCCAGTCTTATCATCAGATACCCTCTTATGCTCCCTTGCCAGCCTTGTACTCCTGGTGCTCCCAGTCTTATCATCAGATACCCTCTTATGCTCCTTGCCAGCCTTGTACTCCTGGTGCTCCCAGTCTTATCATCAGATACCCTCTTATGCTCCTTGCCAGCCTTGTACTCCTGGTGCTCCCAGTCTTATCATCAGATACCCTCTTATGCTCCCTTGCCAGCCTTGTACTCCTGGTGCTCCCAGTCTTATCATCAGATACCCTCTTATGCTCCCTTGCCAGCCTTGTACTCCTGGTGCTCCCAGTCTTATCATCAGATACCCTCTTATGCTCCCTTGCCAGCCTTGTACTCCTGGTGCTCCCAGTCTTATCATCAGATACCCTCTTATGCTCCTTGCCAGCCTTGTACTCCTGGTGCTCCCAGTCTTATCATCAGATACCCTCTTATGCTTCCTTGCCAGCCTTGTACTCCTGGTGCTCCCAGTCTTATCATCAGATACCCTCTTATGCTCCCTTGCCAGCCTTGTACTCCTGGTGCTCCCAGTCTTATCATCAGATACCCTCTTATGCTTCCTTGCCAGCCTTGTACTCCTGGTGCTCCCAGTCTTATCATCAGATACCCTCTTATGCTTCCTTGCCAGCCTTGTACTCCTGGTGCTCCCAGTCTTATCATCAGATACCCTCTTATGCTCCCTTGCCAGCCTTGTACTCCTGGTGCTCCCAGTCTTATCATCAGATACCCTCTTATGCTCCCTTGCCAGCCTTGTACTCCTGGTGCTCCCAGTCTTATCATCAGATACCCTCTTATGCTCCCTTGCCAGCCTTGTACTCCTGGTGCTCCCAGTCTTATCATCAGATACCCTCTTATGCTCCTTGCCAGCCTTGTACTCCTGGTGCTCCCAGTCTTATCATCAGATACCCTCTTATGCTCCCTTGCCAGCCTTGTACTCCTGGTGCTCCCAGTCTTATCATCAGATACCCTCTTATGCTCCCTTGCCAGCCTTGTACTCCTGGTGCTCCCAGTCTTATCATCAGATACCCTCTTATGCTCCTTGCCAGCCTTGTACTCCTGGTGCTCCCAGTCTTATCATCAGATACCTCTCTTATGCTCCTTGCCAGCCTTGTACTCCTGGTGCTCCCAGTCTTATCATCAGATACCCTCTTATGCTCCCTTGCCAGCCTTGTACTCCTGGTGCTCCCAGTCTTATCATCAGATACCCTCTTATGCTCCCTTGCCAGCCTTGTACTCCTGGTGCTCCCAGTCTTATCATCAGATACCCTCTTATGCTCCTTGCCAGCCTTGTACTCCTGGTGCTCCCAGTCTTATCATCAGATACCCTTTATGCTCCTTGCCAGCCTTGTACTCCTGGTGCTCCAGTCTTATCATCAGTA
>NC_091225.1:9665584-9751661 GCF_040958095.1 Procambarus clarkii | reverse complement strand
TACACCTCCTCCACCACACCTACACCTCCTCCACCACACCTACACCTCCTCACCACACCTACACCTCCTCTCACCACACCTACACACCTCTCTCACCACACCCACCCCACCTACACCTCTCTCACCACACCTACACCTCCTCCACCACACTACACCTCCTCCACCACACCTACACCTCCTCCACCACACCTACACCTCCTCTCACCACACCTACACCTCCTCTCACCACACCTACACCTCTCTCACCACACCTACACCTCTTCCACCACACCTACACCTCTCTCACCACACCTACACCTCCTCCACCACATCTACACCTCCTCCACCACACCTACACCTCCTCCACCACACCTACACCTCCTCTCACCACACCTACACCTCTCTCACCACACCTACACCTCTTCCACCACACCTACACCTCTCTCACCACACCTACACCTCCTCCACCACATCTACACCTCCTCCACCACACCTACACCTCCTCCACCACACCTACACCTCCTCTCACCACACCTACACCTCCTCCACCACACCTACACCTCCTCCACCACACCTACACCTCCTCCACCACACCTACACATCCTCCACCACACCTACACCTCCTCCACCACACCTACACATCCTCTCACCACACCTACACCTCTCTCACCACATCTACACCTCTTCACCACACCTACACCTCCTCCACCACACCTACACATCCTCCACCACACCTACACCTCTTCCACCACACCTACACCTCCTCCACCACACCTACACCTCCTACACCACACCTACACATCCTCTCACCACACCTACACCTCCTCCACCACACCTACACCTCCTCCACCACACCTACACCTCCTCTCACCACACCTACACCTCCTCCACCACACCTACACCTCCTCCACCACACCTACACCTCTTCCACCACACCTACACCTCCTCCACCACACCTACACCTCCTACACCACACCTACACATCCTCTCACCACACCTACACCTCTCTCACCACACCTACACCTCTTCCACCACACCTACACCTCTCTCACCACACCTACACATCCTCCACCACACCCTACACCTCCTCCACCACACCTACACCTCTTCCACCACACCTACACCTCCTCCACCACACCTACACCTCTTCCACCACACCTACACCTCTTCCACCACACCTACACCTTTTCCACCACACCTACACCTCTTCCACCACACCTACACATCCTCCACCACACCTACACCTCCTCCACCACACCTACACATCCTCCACCACACCTACACCTCCTCCACCACACCTACACATCCTCCACCACACCTACACATCCTCCACCACACCTACACCTCTTCCACCACACCTACACCTCTTCAGATGAGGCGAGGGTCCAAACAACATTAGCAGGGATAATCCTGGATAAGATTTTTGTTTCAAAGAACTCCATATACAAATTGCTCAAAACTAGAGAAAGGGGATTGCCCATTGCCATTCCAAATGTTTAAAAAATCTTCCATTTAAACTAAAATAAATGTCTTTTATATACAATTTGATAAGTTCCAACTCATTATTGGTCTGCAAGCTCAAATTTTATTTAGGCAGTTCCTCACGTAGGAATTCTAACAAATCATCAACAGGTAATTTAGTGAATAAAGCAGTTACGTCAAAACTTACTAGTTTAAAATCAAAATTTAAATTTAGTGTGGATAGCTTATTAACTAAGTCTACATTGTTTGTTAAATGTGAGTTGGAAATAGTACCAACTATAGTGGACAAAATGTCGACCAACCACTAAGAGAGTTTATAATGTAATAACCCTATCTTCTTTACCCTCTTTACTCACTCTCAACACCCCAGCCTAACACTGCTTGCAGATCAATGTGACCCCCAATGAACTACAGGCTAATTAGTTAACTCTGAAATATTAAATGAGTTGGGAACAACAAGAGAAAGGATTATTAATCTAAAACTAATAATTAAAAACTCATTAAACACTGCCACCACCTCCCTGTTCAGAACCTGAAGGTGACTTTTATTGACCTCCCAAGCAAGGCAGAAGTCAATAATCATGAACTCAATGGGTATGGGGACCTGGGTAAATTGCTTGGGAGTAAAAAATGTAATCTTTACTGATTGAGGATTCAAGGACAACTCTAATATCCATAAAATGGAGGAGAACGCAGGGAAGTTTCTAGCACAGCAAATGAAAACCACAAATAAGAATAAATAACATAGCATTAATCAAAGGGAACAGATAACTAAACACAAATTAACCTTAAAACATTTTATTTATTTAAACACGTTAATTGAAATGAAATATTTAAATCAAAATTTAAAATATAGCCTACTCTAAATATAATATCCTAAGAGGCAACAGTTTGATTCAAAGACGTACATGAACACTCCAGCATACTTTACTTTAATGCTGCAAAATCAGCCCCGATGTTGAGTGGCTGCCCTCAGGTCACCTGACCTGCACCCCAGTTCAAGCCCCAAGACACACTAACTCCAATTCTCTTAAACTACCCCTGGGAGACCTAACGATTTCCTCTGGAGCTTGGCTTCGGCTAGAAGCACCAATCAATTCAATGCAAAGCTGGATATCCTGAAGGCTGGGCCAATGGTTGACTAGGTACTACCCTGGGGGACTCCACCTCTCGAGTCCTAAGCCAACAAGGGCCAAGAGCCTAGCCCCGCTTCTTAAGGCTCCAACCAATGAACACAAAGTTTTACTCTTAGGTCAATTTCCTGCCTGGCTCCGCCCACCAAGGCCTCCTTCAAAGTTATGTTTTAATTCTGTAGAATTATGAAACGTTCCCACGCTACAAACTGTATTGGTCCAAACATTCAGATCTGAAACCTACATCTATGGACAGCACAAAACGTCCACTAGACTGTGCGACAAAGTGGTTGCAAGGATCAGGTTGGGTTACCGTTACCTGTGGCAGGTGGCTGCAGGTGACGGGTCTCCCAATCCTGAGCACTCCAGTTGCAAACTCTGTGAGCAGGAACTACGGCATGATCTCCCGCACTACATCACTGAATGCCCAGTTATTAGACCTTTCAGACCAGTTGGCATGAGGTACCTGGAGCTTTGCAATTACTTTATTCACTCTCGTATTCTTGAAGATATCCTCACAGTGTACCCAAAATTTGCCAGTGCAGGCTATTAAACACATGGCTCTGTATGACTAACCATCCTGCGAGATGGGGACTTGTATTACCACTGCTACCTTATTCAATCTTGTGTTGTTGATATCCTCAAAATGCATCCGGAGTCTGCCAGTGCAGACCGCTTATCACATGCCTCTGTATGACTAACCATCCTGTGTGATGGGGATTTTTTAGCATCACCTAGTTAGCTTTTTTGACACACTGTACTCCACTTCATATAGTCTAGGGCAGCTGCACTAATGCAGATGTACCTCATATCTTAATAAAAAAAAAAAACAGGAAACTAAACAGCCGTTAAGGCACCAGGACATTTGAGACTACGGTTTTATGGCTCTGAATTTGTCAATGGTTAGTGGAGGCAGGAGGAAGAGGGGAACGAAGTGGGGGGTAGAGAGGGAATGGGGTGGAAACAGAGAGGGCCAGGGATGAGAGGGACTCTTGACTTCAAGGATATGACCATCGAGAATTAGACTGTAACAAATGAGAGAGGAGGGGAACAAGAGAGAGTACAGTGACGAAGGCAAGGGGAGAGGGGAGCCAAAGGCGGGGACGGGAGAAGGAGAGAGGGAAGAGGGGAGAAGCCATGGACTGAGCACAAGATCATTACAATAAGCCGCCGAACCAACTGAACTAATAATCGGTCTTACCGGATTATATGGTTTATGGAATATGGAACTATATGGAAACAAAAATCATATCCAGGATTATCCCTGCTAATGTAGTTTGGTTTAGGTATGTCGATGATATTTTGTGCTTAAGGCAGAGTGGGACCACTGGGACCCACTCAAGAACTATTGGGTAAAGAAAGAAAAGAAACTAAAAGAAAAGAAACTAAAAGAAAAGAAAGTAAAGAAAGTAAAGAAACTACTGGGACCGACTAAAGAGCCTAAATCTGTATTCCCTTGAGCGCAGGCGGGAGAGATGCATAATAATTTACACGTGGAAAATAGTAGAGGAGCTGGTCCCAAACCTGCACACAGAAATAACATCATATGAGAGCAGAAGGCATGGCAGGATGTGCAGAATACCCCCTGTTAAAGAGCAGAGGTGCAACAGGTACTCTGAGAGAGAACTCTATCAACATCAGAGGCCCGAGACTGTTCAACACGCTTCCACTACACATAAGGGGCATAACTGGCTGATCCCTAGCACTGTTCAAGCGAGAACTGGATAAGAACCTTCAAAGGATACCTGATCAACCAGGCTGTGATTCATACATCAGGTTGCGAGAAGCCGCGTCCAACAGCCTGGTTGACCAGTCCAGCAACCAGGAAGCCTGGTCGACGACCGGGCCGCGGGGACGCTAAGCCCCGGAAGCACCTTCAGGTAACCTCAAGGTAAGGAGTGACCAGAACCAAATAGTTTTTCTTAATTAACTTAATTCTGCGAAATAAAATAATTATTTAATTATGTAAAATAAAATTCACATGTGAGAATGAGGAGAATGGTACTCTTCTCTTTTTGCACATTATGATTCATAGAGTCACTAGAAAGTTCAAATTAAGGTGTATAGGAAACCTACCAACGTGGGTTCGTATGTTCATTATTATTCGAATCATCATAGTAAAGTTAAACAGGCAGTATTTTCAGGAATGTTTCTTCGAGCTTTGAGGATATGCAGCCCTGAGATTTTCGATGAAAAGATAGCTAAAATATATGAAACTGGGAAGAGTTTAGAATACCCTAAGATGTTTTTGGATTGCTCGTTCAGGCATGCTAAACGTACGTTTTATAATCATGTCTCCAAAGCGAAACCAGAAATTAGAAACTCATTGGTGGTACCTTATGCGGTAGGATTTGAAAAACTTTCCCCGGTTTTTAAGATCCTTAATATCAATTTGGTGTTCACTTGTACAATACATTGTACGATCCAATTTAAAAAGTCCAATTTAATAAAAAAAACTCTCCTGGTACAGCAGGTTGGGTGTATTCGATTCCCTGCAATGATTGTGTACCTTGGACAAACAGGAAAATCCTTACAATTGCTTTTGTCCCAACATGCTTATAGCATTAGAACTGCCCAAACGTCTAGTGCATTGTATCTACACACATGTTTGTGTGATCACGCTATTAATTGGGATGAGAGAGCAACAATCACCACAGTGCTGACGTACCAGTCACCACAGAGAAAGCAACAATCACCACACATTACAGTACTAGCGTACCAGTCTGCTTGATGGGGTTCTGGGAGTTCTACTCCCCAAGCCCAGCCCGAGGCCAGGCTTGACTTGTGAGAGCTTGGTCCACCAGGCTGTTGCTTGGAGCAGCCCGCAGGCCCACATACCCACCACAGCCCAGTTAGTTCGGAACTTCTTTTAGAAAACAGTCCAGTTTTCTCATGAAGATGTCCACGGTTGTTCCGGCAATATTTCTTATAGTCGCTTGGAGGACGTTGAACAGCCGCGGACCTCTGATGTTTATACAGTGTTCTCTGATTGTGCCTATGGCACCTCTGCTCTTCACTGGTTCTACCTGCATTTTCATCCAAATCGTTCATTCCAGTATGTTATTTTACTGTGTAGATTAGGGACCTGGCCCTCCAGTATTTTCCATGTGTATATAATTTGGTATCTCTTTCGTCTCCTTTCTAGTGAGAACATTTGGAGAGCTTTGAGACAATCCCAATATGCGCCCGCGCAGGAATATCCCTGCAAAAAAAAAAAATAATAATAATTTAGGTGTTTTATCTCGTCTATGCGTGCCGTATATGTTCTGTGTATTCCCTCTATTTCAGCAATCTCTCCTGCTCTGAAGGGGGAAGTGAGTACTGAGCAGTACTCAAGACGGGACAACACAAGTGACTTGAAGAGTACAACCATTGTGATGGGATCCCTGGATTTGAAAGTTCTCGTAATCCATCCCATCATTTTTCTGGCTGACGCAATATTTGCTTGATTATGCTCCCTAAACGTTAGATCGTCGGACATCATTATTACCAAATCCTTGACATGCTGTTTTTCTACTATGGAAAGATTCGATTGTGTTTTGTACCCTGTATTATGTTTCAGATCCTCATTTTTGCCGTACCTGAATACCTGAAATTTATCACTGTTAAACATCGTGTTATTTTCTGCTGCCCAATCGAAAACTTTGTTCATATCTTCTTGTAATTTTTTAACGTCTTCAGCAGAGGTAATTTTCATGCTGATTTTTGTGTCATCTGCCATCATGTCATCGCGTCCAACAGCCTGGTTGATCAGTCCAGCAACCTGGAGGCCTGGTCGACGACCGGGCCGCGGGGACACTAAGCCCCGGAAGCACCTCAAGGTAAGGAAGCACCTCAAGGTAATCTGCAAAGGATGACACGAAGCTGTGACTTGTATTTTTGTCTATACTGTATCTGATATGAGAGTAAGGAACAGCAGTGGTGCAAGGACTGTACCCTGAGGTACAGAGCTTTTAACTGCGCTTGGACTCGATTTTATTTGACTGTTACTCTTTGTGTTCTGTTCGACAGGAAATTGAGTATCCAGCGTCCTACTTTACCAGTTATTCCCATTGACCTCATTTTGTGTGCTATCACCCCATGGTCACATTTGTCGAACGCCTTTGCAAAGTCTGCGTATACAACATCTGCATTTTGCTTTTCTTCTAGAGCTTCTGTGATTTTGCCATAATGGTTGCTATGGTGCTTGTATAGTCATAGTCACCACACAGAGCAACAATCACCACACACCACAGTGTTGACGTACCAGTCATCACAGAGAGCAACAATCACCACACACCACAGTGTTGACGTACCAGTCATCACAGAGAGCAACAATCACCACACACCACAGTGTTGACGTACCAGTCATCACAGAGAGCAACAATCACCACACACCACAGTGTTGACGTACCAGTCACTACAGAGAGCAACAATCACCACACACCACAGTGTTGACGTACCAGTCATCACAGAGAGCAACAATCACCACACACCACAGTGTTGACGTACCAGTCACCACAGAGAGCAACAATCACCACACACCACAGTGCTGACGTACCAGTCACGACAGAGAGCAACACTTACCACACACCACAGGGTTGACGTACCAGTCACGACAGAGAGAGAGCAACACTCACCACAGAGAGCAACAATCACCACACACCACAGTGTTGACGTACCAGTCATCACAGAGAGAGGAAGGCATGAAAGCTGTGACACACAACAAGGTAGTGGCCGGAGCCGGGCCGGCCAGGCATAACTCGCCTCACTCCGGCTCCACCAGAATGTGAATGAACGACGTATCAAGGATGTGCCTCCGCGTGCGTGCGTGCGTGTGTGCGTGTGCGTGTGTGTGTGTGTGTGTGTACCCCATCCTCCTGTTTAAGTGGGGTACACACACATGTGCACATAGGTGTATGGTTACCTTGAGGTTACCGTGAGGTGATTTCGGGGCTCAGCGACCCCGCAGCCAGGTCCTTAACCAGGCCTCCTGGTTGCTGGACTGGTCGACCAGGCTGTTGGACGTGGCTGCTCGCAGCCTGACATATGAGTCACAGCCAAGTTGATCAGGTATCCTTTGGAGGTGTTTGTCAAGTTCTCTCTTGAACACCGTGAGGGGATTGACCAGTTATGCCCCTTATGTGTAGTGGAAGCGTGTTGAACAGTCTCGGGCCTCTGATGTTGATAGTTCTCTCTTGAACACTGTGAGGGGTCGGCCAGTTATGTCCCTTATGTGTAGTGGAAGCGTGTTGAACAGTCTCGGGCCTCTGATGTTGATAGTTCTCTCTTGAACACTGTGAGGGGGTCGGCCAGTTATGCCCCTCATGTGTAGTGGAAGCGTGTTGAACAGTCTCGGGCCTCTGATGTTGATAGTTCTCTCTTGAACACTGTGAGGGGTCGGCCAGTTATGCCCCTTATGTGTAGTGGAAGCGTGTTGAACAGTCTCGGGCCTCTGATGTTGATAGTTCTCTCTTGAACACTGTGAGGGGTCGGCCAGTTATGCCCCTTATGTGTAGTGGAAGCGTGTTGAATAGTCTCGGGCCTCTGATGTTGATAGTTCTCTCTTGAACACTGTGAGGGGTCGGCCAGTTATGTCCCTTATGTTTAGTGGAAGCGTGTTGAACAGTCTCGGGCCTCTGATGTTGATAGTTCTCTCTTGAACACTGTGAGGGGTCGGCCAGTTATGTCCCTTATGTGTAGTGGAAGCGTGTTGAACAGTCTCGGGCCTCTGATGTTGATAGTTCTCTCTTGAACACTGTGAGGGGTCGGCCAGTTATGCTCCCTTATGTGTAGTGGAAGCGTGTTGAACAGTCTCGGGCCTCTGATGTTGATAGTTCTCTCTTGAACACTGTGAGGGGTCGGCCAGTTATGTCCCTTATGTGTAGTGGAAGCGTGTTGAACAGTCTCGGACCTCTGATGTTGATAGTTCTCTCTTGAACACTGTGAGGGGTCTGCCAGTTATGTCCCTTATGTGTAGTGGAAGCGTGTTGAACAGTCTCGGACCTCTGATGTTGATAGTTCTCTCTTGAACACTGTGAGGGGTCTGCCAGTTATGTCCCTTATGTGTAGTGGAAGCGCGTTGAACAGTCTCGGACCTCTGATGTTGATAGTTCTCTCTTGAACACTGTGAGGGGTCTGCCAGTTATGTCCCTTATGTGTAGTGGAAGCGTGTTGAACAGTCTCGGGCCTCTGATGTTGATAGTTCTCTCTCTTGAACACTGTGAGTGGTCGGCCAGTTATGCCCCTTATGTGTAGTGGAAGCGTGTTGAACAGTCTCGGACCTCTGATGTTGATAGTTCTCTCTTGAACACTGTGAGGGGTCTGCCAGTTATGTCCCTTATGTGTAGTGGAAGCGTGTTGAACAGTCTCGGGCCTCTGATGTTGATAGAGTTCTCTCTCAGAGTACCTTTTGCACCTCTGCTTTTCAACGGGGGTATTCTGCACATCCTGTCATGTCTTCTGGTCTCATGTGATGTTATTTCTGTGTGCAGGTTTGGGACCAGCCCCTCTATTATTTTCCACGTGTAAATTATTATGTATCTCTCCCGCCTGCGCTCAAGAGAATACAGATTTAGGCTCTTTAGTCGGTCCCAATAGTTTAGATGTTTTACTGAGTGGATTCTAGCAGCAAAGGATCTCTGCACGCTCTCCACGTCAGCAATTTCTCCAGCTTTGAAAGGGGCTGTCATTGTGCAGCAGTACTCCACTCTAGAGAGCACTAGCGTCTTGAAGAGTATCATCATCGGTATAGCATCTCTAGTGTGAAAGGTTCTTGTTATCCAACCTGTCATTTTTCTTGCAGTTGTGACGGCTACTTTATTGTGTTCTTTAAAGGTAAGGTCTTCCGACATGAGTACACCCAAATCCTTTACTTTGCCTTCCCGTTCCATGTTATGATTTGACTGAGTTTTGTACGTGGTTTCCGTTTTTATATTTTTTTTTTTCCGTAGCGCATGAGCTGGAACTTATCTTCGTTAAACACCATATTAATTTCTGTTGCCCATAGAAAGACCTGATGTACATCTGATTGGAGGTTTGCCGTGTCCTCTATGTTGTCTACTCTCATGAAAATCCTAGTGTCATCTGCAAAGGATGATACAGTGCTATAGGTTGTGTCCTTGTCTATGTCCGATATGAGGATGAGAAAAAATACTGGAGCAAGCACAGTACCCTGGGGGACTGAGTTCTTCACGGTTGATGAATCGGATTTGATTTTGTTGACTATTACACATTGGGTTCTATTAGTCAGGAAATTGTAGATCCATCTTCCTATTTTTCTGGTAATTCCTTTTGAACGCATTTTATGTGCAATAACACTATGGTCACATTTGTCGAAGGCTTTTGCGAAATCTGTGTAAATTACATCAGCGTTTTGTTTGTCTTCCATAGCATCTAATGCCATGTCATAGTGGTCCAGCAACTGTGATAGGCAAGAGTTCCATGTATTTTGTTCCAAAAAAAATCCATGTATTTTGTGCTCTTACTTCTGAGCACTCTCTCAAAGATTTTTATGATGTGTGATGTTAGTGCTATCATCCTGTAATTTTTTGCGTCTGCCTTATTTCCTCCTTTATGGAGTACTGCTATCTCTGCTGTTTTTAGTATGTCAGGGGTAACGCCAGTATCTAGACTTTGTCTCCACAGAATGTGGAGGGCCTACGATAGAGTTTTTTTTACATTTCTTGATGAATATAGAGTTCCAAGAATCAGGGCCTGGTGCAGAGTGCATAGGCATACTCTCTATGGCTTCTTCAAAATCCAGAGGGGATAGGGTGACGTCTGATATATGATTTGATGTTGTTATAATATCCATAAAAAATTCATTTGGGATATCAATCTTTAGTATTTTTAATGGCTCGCTGAAAACAGAGTCGTACTGATTCCTCAGTAACTCGCTCATTTCTTTGTTGTCATCTGTGAAAGTTCCATCTCCCTTTCGCAGGGGCCCGATACTAGATGTGGTTTTTGATCTTGATTTTGCATAGGAGAAAATATATTTCGCATTTCTCTCTATTTCACTAATGGCCTTTTGCTCTCTTTGCCTCTCCTGGGTTTTGCATGATTCTTGTAGCTTTAGATTAATTGTTTCTATTTCTCTACCTAACCTTCTTCGCCGTTCTTGAGATAGGGTGCGACTCTCAAGTTGTTCCGCGATTCGTTTTCTTCGCCTATAGAGGGTTATTTTGAGGTTATCTTGAGATGATTTCGGGGCTTTTTTAGTGTTCCCGCGGCTCGGTCCTCGACCAGGCCTCCACCCCCAGGAAGCAGCCCGTGACAGCTGACTAACACCCAGGTACCTATTTTACTACTAGGTAACAGGGGCATAGGGTGAAAGAAACTCTGCCCATTGTTTCTCGCCGGCGCCCGGGATCGACCCCGGGACCACAGGATCACAAGTACAGTGTGCTGTCCGCTCGGCCGACCGGCTCCCCTAAAGGGAACGACGTTCCCGTTCCAATCTGCATCTCTTCCTCTTTTTTCTTAGGGGTATGCGGCTTGAACATATTTCTAGTGCTACTGAGCTTATTTTTTCCAGGCACTGGTTCAGGTTTGCATTTTCTAGCTGTTCTTCCCAGTTTATTTCTGAGAAGTCTTGGTTTATTTGCTCCCAGTTTATTTGTTTATTATTGAAGTTGAATTTGTTGAAATCTCCTCCACCGGGAATTGGGACTGGGTTTGAAGGTCTATTCCCCATGGTTGTCAGAACTTCAATTAAGTTGTGATCTGAGTAACAGGTATTTGTAAACATTATGTTCCAGATCAATTCACCATTATTAGTGAAAATGAGGTCCAGCGTGTTCTCCTTCCTAGTTGGTTCTACTATTTGCTGGTTTAAGGCAAACTTGTCGCACATCCGTCACAGGTCATTTGCATGTGCCTGTTCATTTAGGCTACTTCCTGGAATTCTCTCTGATACAGCTGTATCAGCTGTGGTCTTCCATTTCAGGAGCAGTACGTTGGAGTCCCCCAAGCAGGATTATGTTTGGGGCTGGATTTATGAGGTTCCTAAGCAGTGTTCTATTTTCTTTAGTTGGTCTTTAAACTGCTGATGATTTGCCTCCGGTGACTTATATACAAGGACAATAACTATATTTAAGATCTCTATTTTAGTTATCAGCACTTCCACCATATCATTTGAAGTGTTTAGCAGCTCAGTACAGATGAGTGTGTCTTTGATGTAGAGGCTGACCCCACCCTGTAGCCTGTGGTGTACAGGCTGACCCCTCCCTGTAGCCTGTGGTGTACAGGCTGACCCCTCCCTGTAGCCTGTGGTGTACAGGCTGACCCCACCCTGTAGCCGGTGTTTCCTGTCACATCTGGAAAGATTGTACTCTGAGATCCATATTTCACCATCATGGTAGTCCTTGGTGTGAGTTTCCGTTAGGGGCTGCAAACACTGTTTTTGCCTCATGTATGAGGCCATTTATGAAGTGCAGCTTGTTAGATTTGCGTGTTTTTATACCCTGAATGTTGGCAAATAAAAATGATGTTATGTTTGTGGAAGTGCTGGATGCTTTACTTGGTGTTAATATCTGAGATTCTTCTAAGGAGAGGCCACTGTGTTTGCGTTCACTCAGTGAGAACCTCACTGGTTCTATGCTGCAGTTCCTTCCCAATCTTTCGTTCCAGTATGTTGTTATTCTACTGTACAAATTTGGGACCTGGCCGTCAAGTATCTTCCATGTATATATTATTTGATACCTTTCTCCTCTCTTCCAGAGAGTACATTTTGAGAGCTTTGAGACGGTCCCAATAGTTTACATGTTTTATAGTGTCTATACGTGCAGTATATGTTCTCTGTATTCCCTCTAATTCAGAGATCTCTCCCGCTCTCAAAGGGGAGGTGAGTACCGAGTAATACTGAAGACGGGAGAGCACCAATGATTTAAATAGTATTAGCATTGATGTGGGATCTCTGCATTTGAACGTTCTCATAATCCATCCTGAGCGCCTGACAGCTGGGTGGACAGCGCTTCAGATTCGTAGTCCTGAGGTTCCGGGTTCGATCCCCGGTGGAGGCGGAGACAAATGGACAAAATGTTTCTTTCATCCTGATACCCCTGTTACCTAACAGTAAATTGGTACCTGGGAGTTAGACTGCTGCTACGGGCTGCTTCCTGAGGGGTGTGTAACAAAAAGGAAGCCTGGTCGTGGACCGGGCCGCGGGGACGCTAAGCCCCGAAATCATCTCAAGATAACCTCAAGATAAGGATAAGAAGATCCCATCATTTTCTTGTGTCCTGGGGTACAGAGACACTGCACTTGGGCTTGATCTTATATGATTGACCGTCACACTCTGCATTGTTTGACAGACAGTTGAAAACCCAACGCCCCACTTTACTCGTTACTCGTATTGATCTCATGTTATGGCCTATCACTCCATGGTCACATTTGTCGAATGCCTTTGCAATGTCTGTGTATACAATATCTGCATTTTACATTTCTTTTAAAGTTTCTGAAATTCTGTGATAGTGGTTGAGTATTTGCGAAAGACATGTCAACAATGCTGTGATTGTGGGTCGTGTCAACAGTGCTGTGATTGTGGGTCGTGTCAACAGTGCTGTGATTGTGGGTCGTGTCAACAATGCTGTGATTGTGGGTCGTGTCAACAGTGCTGTGATTGTGGGTCATGTCAACAATGCTGTGATTGTGGGTAGTGTCAACAGTGCTGTGATTGTGGGTCGTGTCAACAATGCTGTGATTGTGGGTCGTGTCAACAGTGCTGTGATTGTGGGTCGTGTCAACAGTGCTGTGATTGTGGGTCGTGTCAACAGTGCTCTGATTGTGGGTCGTGTCAACAGTGCTGGGATTGTGGGTCGTGTCAACAGTGATGTGATTGTGGGTCGTGTCAACAGTGATGTGATTGTGGGTCGTGTCAACAGTGATGTGATTGTGGGTCGTGTCAACAGTGATGTGATTGTGGGTCGTGTCAACAGTGATGTGATTGTGGGTCGTGTCAAGAGTGCTGTGATTGTGGGTCGTGTCAACAGTGCTGGGATTGTGGGTCGTGTCAACAGTGCTGGGATTGTGGGTCGTGTCAACAGTGATGTGATTGTGGGTCGTGTCAACAGTGCTGTGATTGTGGGTCGTGTCAACAGTGATGTGATTGTGTGTCGGGTCAACAGTGATGTGATTGTGGGTCGTGTCAACAGTGATGTGATTGTGGGTCGTGTCAACAGTGTTGTGATTGTGGGTCGTATCAACAATGATGAGATTGTGGGTCGTGTCAACAGTGTTGTGATTGTGGGTCGTGTCAACAGTGATGGGATTGTGGGTCGTGTCAACAGTGATGGGATTGTGGGTGTAGGTCGTACTGGTGTACACAATAGTATTATTACTGTGACAGTATAGAGCTGGGCCTGTCATCACTGTGACAGTATAGAGCTGGGCCTGTCATCACTGTGACAGTGTAGAGCTGGACCTGTCATCACTGTGACAGTATAGAGCTGGCCCTGTCATTACTGTGATAGTATAGAGCTGGACCTGTCATCACTGTGACAGTATAGAGCTGGACCTGTCATTACTGACAGTGTAGAGCTGGACCTGTCATTACTGTGACAGTGTAGAGCTGGACCTGTCATTACTGTGACAGTGTAGAGCTGGACCTGTCATTACTGACAGTGTAGAGCTGGACCTGTCATTACTGTGACAGTGTAGAGCTGGACCTGTCATCACTGTGACAGTGTAGAGCTGGACCTGTCATTACTGTGACAGTATAGAGCTGGACCTGTCATCACTGTGACAGTGTAGAGCTGGACCTGTCATTACTGTGACAGTATAGAGCTGGACCTGTCATCACTGTGACAGTATAGAGCTGGACCTGTCATTACTGTGACAGTATAGAGCTGGACCTGTCATCACTGTGACAGTATAGAGCTGGACCTGTCATCACTGTGACAGTATAGAGCTGGACCTGTCATTACTGTGACAGTGTAGAGCTGGACCTGTCATTACTGTGACAGTGTAGAGCTGGACCTGTCATCACTGTGACAGTATAGAGCTGGACCTGTCATCACTGTGACAGTGTAGAGCAGGACCTGTCATCACTGTGACAGTATAGAGCTGGACCTGTCATCACTGTAACAGTGTAGAGCTGGACCTGTCATCACTGTAACAGTGTAGAGGAAGAAGAGAAGTATACAAGCCACAGAACACACCCATGCAACAATTATAACTCCGTACCGGGAAACTTTTAAGACGGTTTACATAACCTGTGTTAGACCATAGTAATTCCCACCATGCTGTACAGGAGAGACATGATCCCAACATATGAAATATTCAGATACATTTACAAACTGTATCAAAACAAAATGTTTATCATAATAGGGGATTTCATCGAACATTTCTTGAGTATCAAAGCAGCGAGTAAATGGAATATAATAAAATAAGTCAGTTTCAGGGGACCTTTCTCGTGTCCCAATCAGTTCTTTGTGTGATATCCCTTAGATGACAACCTCGTGTGTACAGGTAAGCCACAGTAACAGCAAGACAAACTCCAACAAGAGTCACAACCACAGCCCATCTCCAGCAAGTTCAACGTAACGAGGGTGCGCCTTGAAGATAACACGCGGGCTGCAAGGCTGCAAACCGCACAGTAAAGCCTTCCTGAGAACGGGCACTGTAAAGCCTTCCTGAGAACGGGCACTGTAAAGCCTTCCTGGGAGCGGGCACTGTAAAGCCTTCCTGGGAGCGGGCACAGTAAAGCCTTCCTGAGACCGGGCACTGTAAAGCCTTCCTGGGAGCGGGCACTGTAAAGCCTTCCTGGGAGCGGGCACAGTAAAGCCTTCCTGGGAGCGGGCACAGTAAAGCCTTCCTGAGACCGGGCACAGTAAAGCCTTCCTGGGAGCGGGCACAGTAAAGCCTTCCTGAGACCGGGCACAGTAAAGCCTTCCTGGGAGCGTGCACAGTAAAGCCTTCCTGGGAGCGGGCACAGTAAAGCCTTCCTGGGAGCGGGCACAGTAAAGCCTTCCTGGGAGCGGGCACAGTAAAGCCTTCCTGGGAGCGGGAGCAGTAAAGCCTTCCTGGGAGCGGGCACAGTAAAGCCTTCCTGGGAGCGGGCACAGTAAAGCCTTCCTGGGAGCGGGCACAGTAAAGCCTTCCTGGGAGCGGGCACAGTAAAGCCTTCCTGGGAGCGGGCACAGTAAAGCCTTCCTGGGAGCGGGCACAGTAAAGCCTTCCTGGGAGCGGGCACAGTAAAGCCTTCCTGGGAGCGGGCACAGTAAAGCCTTCCTGGGAGCGGGCACAGTAAAGCCTTCCTGGGAGCGGGCACAGTAAAGCCTTCCTGGGAGCGGGCACAGTAAAGCCTTCCTGGGAGCGGGCACAGTAAAGCCTTCCTGGGAGCGGGCACAGTAAAGCCTTCCTGGGAGCGGGCACAGTAAAGCCTTCCTGGGAGCGGGCACAGTAAAGCCTTCCTGGGAGCGGGCACAGTAAAGCCTTCCTGGGAGCGGGCACAGTAAAGCCTTCCTGGGAGCGGGCACAGTACAGTAAAGCCTTCCTGGGAGCGGGCACAGTACAGTAAAGCCTTCCTGGGAGCGGGCACAGTAAAGCCTTCCTGAGACCGGGCACAGTAAAGCCTTCCTGGGAGCGGGCACAGTAAAGCTTTCCTGAGACCGGGCACAGTAAAGCCTTCCTGGGAGCGGGCACAGTAAAGCCTTCCTGGGAGCGGGAGCAGTAAAGCCTTCCTGGGAGCGGGCACAGTAAAGCCTTCCTGGGAGCGGGCACAGTAAAGCCTTCCTGAGACCGGGCACAGTAAAGCCTTCCTGGGAGCGGGCACAGTAAAGCCTTCCTGAGACCGGGCACAGTAAAGCCTTCCTGGGAGCGGGCACAGTAAAGCCTTCCTGGGAGCGGGAGCAGTAAAGCCTTCCTGGGAGCGGGAGCAGTAAAGCCTTCCTGGAAGCGGGCACAGTAAAGCATTCCTGGGAGCGGGAGCAGTAAAGCCTTCCTGGAAGCGGGCACAGTAAAGCCTTCCTGGGAGCGGGAGCAGTAAAGCCTTCCTGGAAGCGGGAGCAGTAAAGCCTTCCTGGAAGCCGGAGCAGTAAAGCCTTCCTGGGACCAGGCACAGTAAAGCCTTCCTGGGAGCGGGAGCAGTAAAGCCTTCCTGGGAGCGGGAGCAGTAAAGCCTTCCTGGGAGCGGGCACAGTAAAGCCTTCCTGGGAGCGGGCACAGTAAAGCCTTCCTGAGACCGGGCACAGTAAAGCCTTCCTGGGAGCGGGCACAGTAAAGCCTTCCTGGGAGCGGGAGCAGTAAAGCCTTCCTGGGAGCGGGCACAGTAAAGCCTTCCTGGGAGCGGGAGCAGTAAAGCCTTCCTGGAAGCGGGCACAGTAAAGCCTTCCTGGAAGCGGGAGCAGTAAAGCCTTCCTGGGACCGGGCACAGTAAAGCCTTCCTGGGAGAGGGAGCAGTAAAGCCTTCCTGGAAGCGGGCACAGTAAAGCCTTCCTGGGAGCGGGAGCAGTAAAGCCTTCCTGGGAGCGGGAGCAGTAAAGCCTTCCTGGGAGCGGGCACAGTAAAGCCTTCCTGGGAGCGTGCACAGTAAAGCCTGCCTGGGAGCGGGCACAGTAAAGCCTTCCTGTGAGCGGGCAAAGTAAAGCCTTCCTGGGAGCGTGCACAGTAAAGCCTTCCTGGGAGCGTGCACAGTAAAGCCTTCCTGGGAGCGTGCACAGTAAAGCCTTCCTGGGAGCGAGCACAGTAAAGCCTTCCTGGGAGCGGGCACAGTAAAGCCTTCCTGTGAGCGGGCACAGTAAAGCCTTCCTGAGACCGGGCACAGTAAAGCCTTCCTGAGACCGGGCACAGTAAAAGGCCACGAGGTTATTTCAGTAAACCTGTTTTCAGATGGAATGAAATAGGAAGTAAAGTGGTAGTTAGCGTGACATTACGTTGGGGTGGTTTAGAGCCCCAGTAAATACTGGCCAGTCTCTGACCTGTCCTGCTGGTTGGTGCTCAGGTCAACCAGGCTGTTAGACCCCGCTGCTTGCAGCCTGACGAATGTATTATAGCTCTTTTGATCAGGTATCCTTTTTGAAGTGTTTATCAAGTTCTCTTTTGAACGCCACGAGAGTTCGGCTAGTTATGCATCTTATGTATATTTGGAGCGTATTGAGAAGTACTGGGCCCTTGACGTTCAAAAGAGTTCTCTCTCAGCGTGTTTAATGTACCTCTGCTTTTCCTGCCATGCCTCCTGGCCTCATAAGAACTATTCAGAGCAAGTCATAAATATTACACAAGTAAATTATTGTGAATCTCGTTCGCATGAGCTCTAAAGAGCAATATTTGAGACATTTTAAGCGGTCCCAATAGTTTAGATGTTTTATTGAATGGATCCAGGAAGTAACAGTTATCTGCACGTTCTCTAGTAATCAACAACTTCTCCAGGTTGTAATGGGGCTGTTGGTGTGCAACAATACTCCACCCTAGAGAGCACCGGTGTCCTAAATACTATCAGTGGTTTCTCTTCAATGAATATTCCTTGTTATTAAACTTATAGTTTGTATTGGAGGTAAGGTCTGCCAATATAATTACTCCCGGGTCGATATCTTCATTTACTGTAGATAGGACAGAGCCAAAAAGGTATGGAAACTTGTACACAAATAAATTAAAGGTCCAATGGCAGGGACCCAGGAGCTGAAGTTAATCCCCAAGCATGTGATCTATGTTAGTTCACACACACACACACAGCATGCACACTAGAGTCATGCTGCCAGTGGTAGTGGGGACCCCCCCACACACACACACACACGCACCCCAGAGCCATGCTGCCAGTGGTAGTGGGGACCACCACACACACACACACACACAGCATGCACACTAGAGTCATGCTGCCAGTGGTAGTGGGGACCCCCCCCCACACACACACACACACAGCATGCACCCCAGAGCCATGCTGCCAGTGGTAGTGGGGACCACCACACACACACACAGCATGCACACTAGAGCCATGCTGCCAGTGGTAGTGGGGACCACCACACACACACACACACACACAGCATGCACACTAGAGCCATGCTGCCAGTGGTAGTGGGGACCCACACACACACACACACACACAGCATGCACACTAGAGCCATGCTGCCAGTGGTAGTGGGGACCCACACACACACACAGCATGCACACTAGAGCCATGCTGCCAGTGGTAGTGGGGACCACCACACACACACACAGCATGCACACTAGAGCCATGCTGCCAGTGGTAGTGGGGACCCACACACACACACACACACACAGCATGCACACTAGAGCCATGCTGCCAGTGGTAGTGGGGACCACCACACACACACACACACACAGCATGCACACTAGAGCCATGCTGCCAGTGGTAGTGGGGACCCACACACACACACACACACACAGCATGCACACTAGAGCCATGCTGCCAGTGGTAGTGGGGACCCACACACACACACACACACACAGCATGCACACTAGAGCCATGCTGCCAGTGGTAGTGGGGACCACCACACACACACACACACACACAGCATGCACACTAGAGCCATGCTGCCAGTGGTAGTGGGGACCCACACACACACACACACACACACAGCATGCACACTAGAGCCATGCTGCCAGTGGTAGTGGGGACCCACACACACACACACACACCTGCCAACGGCCATACCACGTTGAGAACACCGCTTCTCGTCCGATCAGCGAAGTTAAGCAACGTTGGGTTTGGTTAGTACTTGGATGGGTGACCGCCTGGGAACACCAAATGCTGTTGGCAATAATGTTTGGGGGCCTCGTAGCCTGGTGGATAGCGCGCAGGACTCGTAATTCTGTGGCGCGGGTTCGATTCCCGCACGAGGCAGAAACAAATGGGCAAAGTTTCTTTCACCCTGAATGCCCCTGTTACCTAGCAGTAAATAGGTACCTGGGAGTTAGTCAGCTGTCACGGGCTGCTTCCTGGGGTGTGTGTGTGTGTGTGTGGTGTGGAAAAGAAAAAAAAAAAAAAGTAGTTAGTAAACAGTTGATTGACAGTTGAGAGGCGGGCCGAAAGAGCAAAGCTCAACCCCCGCAAAAACACAACTAGTAAACACAACTAGTAAACACACACATCATGCACACTAGAGCCATGCTGCCAGTGGTAGTGGGGACCCCCACACACACACACACACACAGCATGCACCCCAGAGCCATGCTGCCAGTGGTAGTGGGGACAACCACACACACAGCATGCACCCCAGAGCCATGCTGCCAGTGGTAGTGGGGACAACCACACACACACACACACACAGCATGCACCCCAGAGCCATGCTGCCAGTGGTAGTGGGGACAACCACACACACAGCATGCACCCCAGAGCCATGCTGCCAGTGGTAGTGGGGACAACCACACACACACACAGCATGCACCCCAGAGCCATGCTGCCAGTGGTAGTGGGGACAACCACACACACACACACACAGCATGCACCCCAGAGCCATGCTGCCAGTGGTAGTGGGGACCCCCCCACACACACACACACAGCATGCACCCCAGAGCCATGCTGCCAGTGGTAGTGGGGACAACCACACACACACACACACAGCATGCACCCCAGAGCCATGCTGCCAGTGGTAGTGGGGACAACCACACACACAGCATGCACCCCAGAGCCATGCTGCCAGTGGTAGTGGGGACAACCACACACACACACACACAGCATGCACCCCAGAGCCATGCTGCCAGTGGTAGTGGGGACAACCACACACACACACACACAGCATGCACCCCAGAGCCATGCTGCCAGTGGTAGTGGGGACAACCACACACACACACACCATGCACCCCAGAGCCATGCTGCCAGTGGTACTGGGGACAACCACACACACACACACACAGCATGCACCCCAGAGCCATGCTGCCAGTGGTAGTGGGGGACAACCACACACACACACACACAGCATGTACCCCAGAGCCATGCTGCCAGTGGTAGTGGGGGACAACCACACACACACACACACAGCATGCACCCCAGAGCCATGCTGCCAGTGGTAGTGGGGACCACCACACACACACACACACACACAGCATGCACCCCAGAGCCATGCTGCCAGTGGTAGTGGGGGACCACCACACACACACACACACACAGCATGCACACTAGAGCCATGCTGCCAGTGGTAGTGGGGACCACCACACACACACACACACACTCAGCATGCACACTAGAGCCATGCTGCCAGTGGTAGTGGGGACCCACACACACACACACACACACAGCATGCACACTAGAGCCATGCTGCCAGTGGTAGTGGGGACCACCACACACACACACACACACACAGCATGCACACTAGAGCCATGCTGCCAGTGGTAGTGGGGACCCACACACACACACACACACACACACAGCATGCACACTAGAGCCATGCTGCCAGTGGTAGTGGGGACCACCACACACACACACACACACAGCATGCACACTAGAGCCATGCTGCCAGTGGTAGTGGGGACCCACACACACACACACACACACAGCATGCACACTAGAGCCATGCTGCCAGTGGTAGTGGGGACCACCACACACACACACACACACACACAGCATGCACACTAGAGCCATGCTGCCAGTGGTAGTGGGGACCCACACACACACACACACACACAGCATGCACACTAGAGCCATGCTGCCAGTGATAGTGGGGACCCCCACACACACACACACACAGCATGCACACTAGAGCCATGCTGCCAGTGGTAGTGGGGACCCCCCCCACACACACACACACAGCATGCACCCCAGAGCCATGCTGCCAGTGGTAGTGGGGACAACCACACACACACACACACAGCATGCACCCCAGAGCCATGCTGCCAGTGGTAGTGGGGACAACCACACACACACACACACACACACACACAGCATGCACCCCAGAGCCATGCTGCCAGTGGTAGTGGGGGACAACCACACACACACACACACACAGCATGTACCCCAGAGCCATGCTGCCAGTGGTAGTGGGGGACAACCACACACACACACACACACACAGCATGCACCCCAGAGCCATGCTGCCAGTGGTAGTGGGGACCCCCACACACACACACACACACAGCATGCACACTAGAGCCATGCTGCCAATGGTAGTGGGGACCACCACACACACACACACACACACACACAGCATGCACACTAGAGCCATGCTGCCAGTGGTAGTGGGGACCCACACACACACACACACACACAGCATGCACACTAGAGCCATGCTGCCAGTGGTAGTGGGGACCACCACACACACACACACACAGCATGCACACTAGAGCCATGCTGCCAGTGGTAGTGGGGACCCACACACACACACACACACACAGCATGCACACTAGAGCCATGCTGCCAGTGGTAGTGGGGACCACCACACACACACACACACACACACAGCATGCACACTAGAGCCATGCTGCCAGTGGTAGTGGGGACCCACACACACACACAGCATGCACACTAGAGCCATGCTGCCAGTGGTAGTGGGGACCCACACACACACACACACACACAGCATGCACACTAGAGCCATGCTGCCAGTGGTAGTGGGGACCCCCCACACACACACACACAGCATGCACACTAGAGCCATGCTGCCAGTGGTAGTGGGGACCCCCACACACACACACACACAGCATGCACCCCAGAGCCATGCTGCCAGTGGTAGTGGGGACAACCACACACACACACACACAGCATGCACCTCAGAGCCATGCTGCCAGTGGTAGTGGGGACAACCACACACACACACACACAGCATGCACCCCAGAGCCATGCTGCCAGTGGTAGTGGGGACAACCACACACACACACACACAGCATGCACCCCAGAGCCATGCTGCCAGTGGTAGTGGGGGACAACCACACACACACACACACAGCATGTACCCCAGAGCCATGCTGCCAGTGGTAGTGGGGGACAACCACACACACACACACACAGCATGCACCCCAGAGCCATGCTGCCAGTGGTAGTGGGGACAACCACACACACACACACAGCATGCACACTAGAGCCATGCTGCCAGTGGTAGTGGGGACCCCCCCCCCCACACACACACACAGCATGCACACTAGAGCCATGCTGCCAGTGGTAGTGGGGACCCCCCCACACACACACACACAGCATGTACCCCAGAGCCATGCTGCCAGTGGTAGTGGGGACCACCACACACACACACACACACAGCATGCACCCCAGAGCCATGCTGCCAGTGGTAGTGGGGGACCACCACACACACACACACACACACACAGCATGCACCCCAGAGCCATGCTGCCAGTGGTAGTGGGGGACCACCACACACACACACACACACACAGCATGCACACTAGAGCCATGCTGCCAGTGGTAGTGGGGACCACCACACACACACACACACACAGCATGCACACTAGAGCCATGCTGCCAGTGGTAGTGGGGACCCACACACACACACACACACACAGCATGCACACTAGAGCCATGCTGCCAGTGGTAGTGGGGACCACCACACACACACACACACACACACACACAGCATGCACACTAGAGCCATGCTGCCAGTGGTAGTGGGGACCCACACACACACACACACACACAGCATGCACACTAGAGCCATGCTGCCAGTGGTAGTGGGGACCACCACACACACACACAGCATGCACACTAGAGCCATGCTGCCAGTGGTAGTGGGGACCCACACACACACACACACACACAGCATGCACACTAGAGCCATGCTGCCAGTGGTAGTGGGGACCACCACCACACACACACACACACAGCATGCACACTAGAGCCATGCTGCCAGTGGTAGTGGGGACCCACACACACACTCACACACACAGCATGCACACTAGAGCCATGCTGCCAGTGGTAGTGGGGACCCACACACACACACACACACACAGCATGCACACTAGAGCCATGCTGCCAGTGGTAGTGGGGACCCCCACACACACACACACACACACAGCATGCACACTTGAGCCATGCTGCCAGTGGTAGTGGGGACCCCCACACACACACACACACAGCATGCACCCCAGAGCCATGCTGCCAGTGGTAGTGGGGACAACCACACACACACACACACAGCATGCACCCCAGAGCCATGCTGCCAGTGGTAGTGGGGACAACCACACACACACACACACAGCATGCACCCCAGAGCCATGCTGCCAGTGGTAGTGGGGACAACCACACACACACACACACAGCATGCACCCCAGAGCCATGCTGCCAGTGGTAGTGGGGACAACCACACACACACACACACAGCATGCACCCCAGAGCCATGCTGCCAGTGGTAGTGGGGGACAACCACACACACACACACACAGCATGTACCCCAGAGCCATGCTGCCAGTGGTAGTGGGGGACAACCACACACACACACACACAGCATGCACCCCAGAGCCATGCTGCCAGTGGTAGTGGGGACAACCACACACACACACACACACAGCATGCACCCCAGAGCCATGCTGCCAGTGGTAGTGGGGACAACCACACACACACACACACAGCATGCACCCCAGAGCCATGCTGCCAGTGGTAGTGGGGACAACCACACACACACACACACAGCATGCACCCCAGAGCCATGCTGCCAGTGGTAGTGGGGGACAACCACACACACACACACACAGCATGTACCCCAGAGCCATGCTGCCAGTGGTTGTGGGGGACAACCACACACACACACACACACAGCATGCACCCCAGAGCCATGCTGCCAGTGGTAGTGGGGGACAACCACACACACACACACACAGCATGTACCCCAGAGCCATGCTGCCAGTGGTAGTGGGGGACAACCACACACACACACACAGCATGCACCCCAGAGCCATGCTGCCAGTGGTAGTGGGGACCCCCACACACACAGCATGCACACTAGAGCCATGCTGCCAGTGGTAGTGGGGACCCACACACACACACACACACACAGCATGCACACTAGAGCCATGCTGCCAGTGGTAGTGGGGACCCACACACACACACACACACACACACAGCATGCACACTAGAGCCATGCTGCCAGTGGTAGTGGGGACCCCCACACACACACACACACAGCATGCACACTTGAGCCATGCTGCCAGTGGTAGTGGGGACCCCCACACACACACACACACAGCATGCACCCCAGAGCCATGCTGCCAGTGGTAGTGGGGACAACCACACACACACACACACAGCATGCACCCCAGAGCCATGCTGCCAGTGGTAGTGGGGACAACCACACACACACACACACAGCATGCACCCCAGAGCCATGCTGCCAGTGGTAGTGGGGACAACCACACACACACACACACAGCATGCACCCCAGAGCCATGCTGCCAGTGGTAGTGGGGACAACCACACACACACACACACAGCATGCACCCCAGAGCCATGCTGCCAGTGGTAGTGGGGACAACCACACACACACACACACAGCATGCACCCCAGAGCCATGCTGCCAGTGGTAGTGGGGGACAACCACACACACACACACACAGCATGTACCCCAGAGCCATGCTGCCAGTGGTAGTGGGGGACAACCACACACACACACACACAGCATGCACCCCAGAGCCATGCTGCCAGTGGTAGTGGGGACCCCCACACACACAGCATGCACACTAGAGCCATGCTGCCAGTGGTAGCATGAACCCCAATATTGGTTTAGCTAAGCAAGTTACGGCACAGAGGAGTTAGTAACATAGCTTAACTAAACAATGTTTGTCAGTGTTTATCAGACAAACACAATGAGGGGAAATTTGCTATTTGAGACAATTACAATTTTAATTTAAATTGTCCTATTATGCACTCGGCACTAATGCAGTTGGCTGGAGCGGACAGTTAACATTTAATTGAGTGCAATGAGACATTGAGTGCAATGAGACATTGAGTGCAATGTCTCCAGTAAGCAAACTGGGGATAATTGGCTGAAATATATGGTAGTTGATCATTTTGTTGAACATTTCTTGACTATTTGTGAAATAATTACTTTTTATTTCTCGGATATGTTCACATTTCCCCCAAGCAGCAGGATGAGTGAATACTTTTGTGGCCACAGTTTACCACCTCAACAACACTGGTGAGAGCTGTGAGAGCTGGTCAACACTGTGGTGAGAGGTGTGAGAGCTGGTCAACACTGGTGAGAGGTGTGAGAGCTGGTCAACACTGTGGTGAGAGGTGTGAGAGCTGGTCAACACTGTGGTGAGAGGTGTGAGAGCGGGTCAACACTGGTGAGAGGTGTGAGAGCTGGTCAACACTGTGGTGAGAGGTGTGAGAGCGGGTCAACACTGGTGAGAGCTGTGAGAGCTGGTCAACACTGTGGTGAGAGGTGTGAGAGCTGGTCAACACTGGTGAGAGGTGTGAGAGCTGGTCAACACTGTGGTGAGAGGTGTGAGAGGTGGTCAACACTGTGGTGAGAGGTGTGAGAGCTGTGAGAGCTGGTCAACACTGTGGTGAGAGGTGTGAGAGCGGGTCAACACTGTGGTGAGAGGTGTGAGAGCTGGTCAACACTGTGGTGAGAGGTGTGAGAGCTGGTCAACACTGTGGTGAGAGGTGTGAGAGCGGGTCAACACTGGTGAGAGGTGTGAGAGCTGGTCAACACTGTGGTGAGAGGTGTGAGAGCTGGTCAACACTGTGGTGAGAGGTGTGAGAGCGGGTCAACACTGGTGAGAGGTGTGAGAGCTGGTCAACAGTGTGGTGAGAGGTGTGAGAGCTGGTCAACACTGGTGAGAGGTGTGAGAGCTGGTCAACACTGTGGTGAGAGGTGTGAGAGGTGGTCAACACTGTAGTGAGAGGTGGTCAACACTGTGGTGAGAAGTGTGAGAGCTGGTCAACACTGGTGAGAGGTGTGAGAGCTGGTCAACACTGGTGAGAGGTGTGAGAGGTGGTCAACACTGGTGAGAGGTGTGAGAGGTGGTCAACACTGGTGAGAGGTGTGAGAGGTGGTCAACACTGGTGAGAGGTGTGAGAGGTGGTCAACACTGGTGAGAGGTGTGAGAGGTGGTCAACACTGTGGTGAGAGGTGTGAGAGCTGGTCAACACTGAGGTGAGACGTGTGAGAGGTGGTCAACACTGTGGTGAGAGGTGTGAGAGCTGGTCAACACTGTGGTGAGAGGTGTGAGAGCTGGTCAACACTGGTGAGAGGTGTGAGAGCTGGTCAACACTGGTGAGAGGTGTGAGAGGTGGTCAACACTGTGGTGAGAGGTGTGAGAGCTGGTCAACACTGAGGTGAGAGGTGTGAGAGGTGGTCAACACTGTGGTGAGAGGTGTGAGAGCTGGTCAACACTGTGGTGAGAGGTGTGAGAGCTGGTCAACACTGTGGTGAGAGGTGTGAGAGCTGGTCAACACTGTGGTGAGAGGTGTGAGAGCTGGTCAACACTGTGGTGAGAGGTGTGAGAGGAGGTCAACACTGTGGTGAGAGCTGTGAGAGGTGGTCAACACTGTGGTGAGAGGTGTGAGAGCTGGTCAACACTGAGGTGAGAGGTGTGAGAGGTGGTCAACACTGTGGTGAGAGGTGTGAGAGCTGGTCAACACTGTGGTGAGAGGTGTGAGAGCTGGTCAACACTGGTGAGAGGTTTGAGAGGAGGTCAACACTGTGGTGAGAGGTGTGAGAGCTGGTCAACACTGTGGTGAGAGGTGTGAGAGGTGGTCAACACTGGTGAGAGGTGTGAGAGGTGGTCAACACTGTGGTGAGAGGTGTGAGAGCTGGTCAACACTGTGGTGAGAGGTGTGAGAGCTGGTCAACACTGTGGTGAGAGGTGTGAGAGCTGGTCAACACTGTGGTGAGAGGTGTGAGAGCTGGTCAACACTGAGGTGAGAGGTGTGAGAGCTGGTCAACACTGTGGTGAGAGGTGTGAGAGCTGGTCAACACTGTGGTGAGAGGTGTGAGAGCTGGTCAACACTGTGGTGAGAGGTGTGAGAGCTGGTCAACACTGTGGTGAGAGGTGTGAGAGGTGGTCAACACTGTGGTGAGAGGTGTGAGAGCTGGTCAACACTGTGGTGAGAGGTGTGAGAGGTGGTCAACACTGTGGTGAGAGGTGTGAGAGGTGTGAGAGTTGGTCAACACTGAGGTGAGAGGTGTGAGAGCTGGTCAACACTGAAGTGAGAGGTGTGAGAGGTGGTCAACACTCCCCCCTCCCCCTCTCATATCTACAAAATTTATGAAGTATAAGATCAAAATATCCTTCATCTGGCAACCTTCTCGTCTTAAATAATGACGTTGTTTCGCGAAATTATCGCGCACCAGCGCCGGGAATGTTATTACATGTTATTGTTCTAATGTTCTTATGTTCTTATGTTCTTATGTTCTTATGTTCTTATGTTCTTATCTTCTTATGTTCTTAGTGGAAATTATGGCTTAAGATGCCCGGGTATAACGACGCTTGTTGATGGACGATTATACCCGGCACGACAGCTGCTCCTGTGCTGCCTCAGCTGGTGTGTGTCAGTCATGGTGCTGCCTCAGCTGGTGTGTGTCAGTCATGGTGCTGCCTCAGCTGGTGTGTGTCAGTCATGGTGCTGCCTCAGCTGGTGTGTGTCAGTCATGGTGCTGCCTCAGCTGCTGTGTGTGAGTCATGGTGCTGCCTCAGCTGGTGAGTGTCAGTCATGGTGCTGCCTCAGCTGGTGTGTGTGTCAGTCATGGTGCTGCCTCAGCTGGTGTGAGTCAGTCAGTCATGGTGCTGCCTCAGCTGGTGGGTGTCAGTCATGGTGCTGCCTCAGCTGGTGTGTGTCAGTCATGGTGCTGCCTCAGCTGGTGTGTGTCAGTCATGGTGCTGCCTCAGCTGGTGTGAGTCAGTCAGTCATGGTGCTGCCTCAGCTGGTGTGTGTCAGTCATGGTGCTGCCTCAGCTGGTGTGAGTCAGTCAGTCATGGTGCTGCCTCAGCTGGCGTGTGTCAGTCATGGTGCTGCCTCAGCTGGTGTGAGTCAGTCAGTCATGGTGCTGCCTCAGCTGGTGTGTGTCAGTCAGTCATGGTGCTGCCTCAGCTGGTGTGTGTCAGTCAGTCATGGTGCTGCCTCAGCTGGTGTGAGTCAGTCATGGTGCTGCCTCAGCTGGTGTGTGTGAGTGAGTCATGGTGCTGCCTCAGCTGGTGTGAGTCAGTCAGTCATGGTGCTGCCTCAGCTGGTGTGTGTCAGTCATGGTGCTGCCTCAGCTGGTGTGTGTCAGTCATGGTGCTGCCTCAGCTGGTGTGTGTCAGTCATGGTGCTGCCTCAGCTGGTGTGAGTCAGTCAGTCATGGTGCTGCCTCAGCTGGTGTGAGTCAGTCATGGTGCTGCCTCAGCTGGTGTGTGTGAGTCAGTCATGGTGATGCCTCAGCTGGTGTGAGTCAGTCATGGTGCTGCCTCAGCTGGTGTGTGTCAGTCAGTCATGGTGCTGCCTCAGCTGGTGTGTGTCAGTCAGTCATGGTGCTGCCTCAGCTGGTGTGAGTCAGTCAGTCATGGTGCTGCCTCAGCTGGTGTGTGTCAGTCAGTCATGGTGCTGCCTCAGCTGGCGTGTGTCAGTCATGGTGCTGCCTCAGCTGGTGTGAGTCAGTCATGGTGCTGCCTCAGCTGGTGTGTGTCAGTCATGGTGCTGCCTCAGCTGGTGTGAGTCAGTCATGGTGCTGCCTCAGCTGGCGTGTGTCAGTCATGGTGCTGCCTCAGCTGGTGTGAGTCAGTCAGTCATGGTGCTGCCTCAGCTGGTGTGTGTCAGTCATGGTGCTGCCTCAGCTGGTGTGAGTCAGTCATGGTGCTGCCTCAGCTGGTGTGTGTCAGTCAGTCATGGTGCTGCCTCAGCTGGTGTGTGTCAGTCATGGTGCTGCCTCAGCTGGTGTGAGTCAGTCATGGTGCTGCCTCAGCTGGTGTGAGTCAGTCATGGTGCTGCCTCAGCTGGTGTGTGTCAGTCATGGTGCTGCCTCAGCTGGTGTGAGTCAGTCATGGTGCTGCCTCAGCTGGTGTGTGTCAGTCATGGTGCTGCCTCAGCTGGTGTGAGTCAGTCATGGTGCTGCCTCAGCTGGCGTGTGTCAGTCATGGTGCTGCCTCAGCTGGTGTGAGTCAGTCAGTCATGGTGCTGCCTCAGCTGGTGTGTGTCAGTCATGGTGCTGCCTCAGCTGGTGTGAGTCAGTCATGGTGCTGCATCAGCTGGTGTGTGTGAGTGAGTCATGGTGCTGCCTCAGCTGGTGTGTGTCAGTCATGGTGCTGCCTCAGCTGGTGTGAGTCAGTCATGGTGCTGCCTCAGCTGGTGTGTGTCAGTCATGGTGCTGCCTCAGCTGGTGTGAGTCAGTCATGGTGCTGCCTCAGCTGGCGTGTGTCAGTCATGGTGCTGCCTCAGCTGGTGTGAGACAGTCAGTCATGGTGCTGCCTCAGCTGGTGTGTGTCAGTCATGGTGCTGCCTCAGCTGGTGTGAGTCAGTCATGGTGCTGCCTCAGCTGGTGTGTGTCAGTCATGGTGCTGCCTCAGCTGGTGTGAGTCAGTCAGTCATGGTGCTGCCTCAGCTGGTGTGTGTCAGTCATGGTGCTGCCTCAGCTGGTGTGTGTCAGTCATGGTGCTGCCTCAGCTGGTGTGTGTCAGTCATGGTGCTGCCTCAGCTGGTGTGAGTCAGTCAGTCATGGTGCTGCCTCAGCTGGCGTGTGTCAGTCATGGTGCTGCCTCAGCTGGTGTGAGTCAGTCAGTCATGGTGCTGCCTGAGCCTGGCGTGTGTCAGTCATGGTGCTACCTCAGCTGGTGTGAGTCAGTCAGTCATGGTGCTGCCTCAGCTGGTATGTGTCAGTCAGTCATGGTGCTGCCTCAGCTGGTGTGTGTCAGTCAGTCATGGTGCTGCCTCAGCTGGCGTGAGTCAGTCATGGTGCTGCCTCAGCTGGTGTGTGTGAGTCAGTCATGGTGCTGCCTCAGCTGGTGTGAGTCAGTCAGTCATGGTGCTGCCTCAGCTGGTGTGTGTCAGTCATGGTGCTGCCTCAGCTGGTGTGTGTCAGTCATGGTGCTGCCTCAGCTGGTGTGAGTCAGTCAGTCATGGTGCTGCCTCAGCTGGTGTGAGTCAGTCATGGTGCTGCCTCAGCTGGTGTGTGTGAGTCAGTCATGGTGCTGCCTCAGCTGGTGTGTGTGAGTCAGTCATGGTGATGCCTCAGCTGGTGTGAGTCAGTCATGGTGCTGCCTCAGCTGGTGTGTGTCAGCCAGTCATGGTGCTGCCTCAGCTGGTGTGTGTCAGTCAGTCATGGTGCTGCCTCAGCTGGTGTGAGTCAGTCAGTCACGGTGCTGCCTCAGCTGGTGTGAGTCAGTCAGTCATGGTGCTGCCTCAGCTGGTGTGAGTCAGTGATGGTGCTGCCTCAGCTGGTGTGTGTGAGTCATGGTGCTGCCTCAGCTGGTGTGAGTCAGTCAGTCATGGTGCTGCCTCAGCTGGTGTGAGTCAGTCATGGTGCTGCCTCAGCTGGTGTGTGTGAGTCATGGTGCTGCCTCAGCTGGTGTGTGTCAGTCATGGTGCTGCCTCAGCTGGTGTGTGTGAGTCATGGTGCTGCCTCAGCTGGTGTGTGTCAGTCATGGTGCTGCCTCAGCTGGTGTGTGTGAGTCATGGTGCTGCCTCAGCTGGTGTATGTGAGTCATGGTGCTGCCTCAGCTGGTGTGTGTCAGTCAGTCATGGTGCTGCCTCAGCTAGTGTGTGTCAGTCATGGTGCTGCCTCAGCTGGTGTGTGTCAGTCATGGTGCTGCCTCAGCTGGTGTGAGTCAGTCATGGTGCTGCCTCAGCTGGTGTGTGTCAGTCATGGTGCTGCCTCAGCTGGTGTGTGTCAGTCATGGTACTGCCTCAGCTGGTGTGTGTCAGTCATGGTACTGCCTCAGCTCGTGTGTGTCAGTCATGGTACTGCCTCAGCTGGTGTGTGTCAGTCATGGTGCTGCCTCAGCTGGTGTGAGTCAGTCAGTCATGGTGCTGCCTCAGCTGGTGTGAGTCAGTCATGGTGCTGCCTCAGCTGGTGTGAGTCAGTCATGGTGCTGCCTCAGCTGGTGTGTGTCAATCATGGTGCTGCCTCAGCTGGTGTGAGTCAGTCATGGTGCTGCCTCAGCTGGTGTGTGTCAGTCATGGTGCTGCCTCAGCTGGTGTGAGTCAGTAATGGTGCTGCCTCAGCAGGTGTGTGTCAGTCAGGGTACTGCCTCAGCTGGTGTGTGTGAGTCATGGTGCTGCCTCAGCTGGTGTGAGTCAGTCATGGTGCTGCCTCAGCTGGTGTGTGTCAGTCATGGTGCTGCCTCAGCTGGTGTGAGTCAGTCATGGTGCTGCCTCAGCTGGTGTGTGTCAGTCATGGTGCTGCCTCAGCTGGTGTGTGTCAGTCATGGTACTGCCTCAGCTGGTGTGTGTCAGTCATGGTACTGCCTCAGCTCGTGTGTGTCAGTCATGGTACTGCCTCAGCTGGTGTGTGTCAGTCATGGTGCTGCCTCAGCTGGTGTGTGTCAATCATGGTGCTGCCTTAGCTGGTGTGTGTCAGTCATGGTGCTGCCTCAGCTGGTGTGAGTCAGTCATGGTGCTGCCTCAGCTGGTGTGTGTCAGTCATGGTGCTGCCTCAGCTGGTGTGTGTCAGTCATGGTGCTGCCTCAGCTGGTGTGTGTCAGTCATTATGCTGCCTCAGCTGGTGTGTGTCAGTCATGGTGCTGCCTCAGCTGGTGTGTGTCAGTCATGGTGCTGCCTCAGCTGGTGTGAGTCAGTCATGGTGCTGCCTCAGCTGGTGTGTGTCAGTCATGGTGCTGCCTCAGCTGGTGTGTGTCAGTCAGTCATGGTGCTGCCTCAGCTGGTGTGTGTCAGTCATGGTGCTGCCTCAGCTGGAGTGTGTGAGTCAGTCATGGTGCTGCCTCAGCTGGTGTGTGTGAGTCATGGTGCTGCCTCAGCTGGTGTGTGTCAGTCAGTCATGGTGCTGCCTCAGCCGGTGTGTGTCAGTCATGGTGCTGCCTCAGCTGGTGTGTGTCAGTCAGTCATGGTGCTGCCTCAGCTGGTGTGTGTGAGTCATGGTGCTGCTTCAGCTGGTGTGTGTCAGTCATGGTGCTGCCTCAGCTGGTGTGTGTCAGTCATGGTGCTGCCTCAGCTGGTGTGTGTGAGTCATGGTGCTGCCTCAGCTGGTGTGTGTCAGTCATGGTGCTGCCTCAGCTGGTGTGTGTCAGTCATGGTACTGCCTCAGCTGGTGTGTGTGAGTCATGGTGCTGCCTCAGCTGGTGTGTGTCAGTCATGGTACTGCCTCAGCTGGTGTGTGTGAGTCATGGTGCTGCCTCAGCTGGTGTGTGTGAGTCATGGTGCTGCCTCAGCTGGTGTGTGTGAGTCATGGTGCTGCCTCAGCTGGTGTGTGTGAGTCATGGTGCTGCCTCAGTTGGTGTGTGTGAGTCATGGTGCTGCCTCAGCTGGTGTGTGTGAGTCATGGTGCTGCCTCAGCTGGTGTGTGTGAGTCATGGTGCTGCCTCAGCTGGTGTGTGTCAGTCATGGTGCTGCCTCAGCTGGTGTGTGTCAGTCATGGTGCTGCCTCAGCTGGTGTGTGTGTCATGGTGCTGCCTCAGCTGGTGTGTGTCAGTCATGGTGCTGCCTCAGCTGGTGTGTATCAGTCAGTCATGGTGCTGCCTCAGCTGGTGTGTGTGAGTCATGGTGCTGCCTCAGCTGGTGTGTGTCAGTCATGGTGCTGCCTCAGCTGGTGTGTGTGTCATGGTGCTGCCTCAGCTGGTGTGTGTCAGTCACGGTGCTGCCTCAGCTGGTGTGTGTGAGTCATGGTGCTGCCTCAGCTGGTGTGTGTCAGTCATGGTGCTGCCTCAGCTGGTGTGTGTGAGTCATGGTGCTGCCTCAGCTGGTGTGTGTCAGTCATAGTGCTGCCTCAGCTGGTGTGTGAGAGTCATGGTGCTGCCTCAGCTGGTGTGTGTCAGTCATGGTGCTGCCTCAGCAGGTGTGTGTCAGTCATGGTGCTGCCTCAGCTGGTGTGTGTCAGTCATGGTGCTGCCTCAGCTGGTGTGTGTGAGTCACGGTGCTGCCTCAGCTGGTGTGTGTCAGTCATAGTGCTGCCTCAGCTGGTGTGTGTCAGTCATGGTGCTGCCTCAGCTGGTATGTGTGTCATGGTGCTGCCTCAGCTGGTGTGTGTCATGGTGCTGCCTCAGCTGGTGTGTGTCAGTCATGGTGCTGCCTCAGCTGGTGTGTGTCAGTCAGTCATGGTGCTGCCTCAGCTGGTGTGTGTCAGGCAGTCATGGTGCTGCCTCAGCTGGTGTGTGTCAGTCAGTCATGGTGCTGCCTCAGCTGGTGTGTGTCAGTCAGTCATGGTGCTGCCTCAGCAGGTGTGTGTCAGTCAGTCATGGTGCTGCCTCAGCTGGTGTGTGTCAGTCATGGTGCTGCCTCAGCTGGTGTGTGTCAGTCAGTCATGGTGCTGCCTCAGCTGGTGTGTGTGAGTCAGTCATGGTGTTGCCTCAGCTGGTGTGTGTCAGTCATGGTGCTGCCTCAGCTGGTGTGTGTCAGTCAGTCATAGTGCTGCCTCAGCTGGTGTGTGTCAGTCATGGTGCTGCCTCAGCTGGTGTGTGTCAGTCATGGTGCTGCCTCAGCTGGTGTGTGTCAGTCATGGTGTTGCCTCAGCTGGTGTGTGTCAGTCATGGTGCTGCCTCAGCTGGTGTGTGTCAGTCATGGTGGTGCCTCAGCTGGTGTGTGTCAGTTATGGTGCTGCCTCAGCTGGTGTGTGTCAGTTATGGTGCTGCCTCAGCTGGTGTGTGTCAGTCATGGTGCTGCCTCAGCTGGTGTGTATCAGTCATGGTGCTGCCTCAGCTGGTGTGTGTCAGTCAGTCATGGTGTTGCCTCAGCTGGTGTGTGTCAGTCATGGTGCTGCCTCAGCTGGTGTGTGTGAGTCATGGTGCTGCCTCAGCTGGTGTGTGTCAGTGATGGTGTTGCCTCAGCTGGTGTGTGTCAGTCAAGGTGCTGCCTCAGCTGGTGTGTGTCAGTCATGGTGCTGCCTCAGCTGGTGTGTGTCAGTCATGGTGCTGCCTCAGCTGGTGTGTGTCAGTCATGGTGCTGCCTCAGCTGGTGTGTGTCAGTCAGTCATGGTGCTGCTTCAGCTGGTGTGTGTCAATCAGTCATGGTGCTGCCTCACCTGGTGTGTGTCAGTCAGTCATGGTGTTGCCTCAGCTGGTGTGTGTGAGTCATGGTGCTGCCTCAGCTGGTGTGTGTCAGTCATGGTGCTGCCTCAGCTGGTGTGTGTCAGTCATGGTGCTGCCTCAGCTGGTGTGTGTCAGTCATGGTGCTGCCTCAGCTGGTGTGTGTCAGTCATGGTGCTGCCTCAGCTGGTGTGTGTCAGTCATAGTGCTGCCTCAGCTGGTGTGTGTCAGTCATGGTGGTGCCTCAGCTGGTGTGTGTCAGTTATGGTGCTGCCTCAGCTGGTGTGTGTCAGTTATGGTGCTGCCTCAGCTGGTGTGTGTCAGTCAGTCATGGTGCTGCCTCAGCTGGTGTGTGTGAGTCATGGTGCTGCCTCAGCTGGTGTGTGTGAGTCATGGTGCTGCCTCAGCTGGTGTGTGTCAGTCAGTCATGGTGCTGCCTCAGCTGGTATGTGTCAGTCAGTCATGGTGCTGCCTCAGCTGGTGTGTGTCAGTCATGGTGCTGCCTCAGCTGGTGTGTGTCAGTCATGGTGCTGCCTCAGCTGGTGTGTGTCAGTCATGGTGCTGCCTCAGCTGGTGTGTGTCAGTCATGGTGCTGCCTCAGCTGGTGTGTGTCAGTCAGTCATGGTGCTGCCTCAGCTGGTGTCAGTCAGTCATGGTGCTGCCTCAGCTGGTGTGTGTCAGTCAGTCATGGTGCTGCCTCAGCTGGTGTGTGTCAGTCAGTCATGGTGCTGCCTCAGCTGGTGTGTGTCAGTCAGTCATGGTGCTGCCTCAGCTGGTGTGTGTCAGTCAGTCATGGTGTTGCCTCAGCTGGTGTGTGTGAGTCATGGTGCTGCCTCAGCTGGTGTGTGTCAGTCATGGTGCTGCCTCAGCTGGTGTGTGTGAGTCATGGTGCTGCCTCAGCTGGTGTGTGTCAGTCATGGTTCTGCCTCAGCTGGTGTGTGTCAGTCAGTCATGATGCTGCCTCAGCTGGTGTGTGTCAGTCATGGTGCTGCCTCAGCTGGTGTGTGTCAGTCTTGGTGCTGCCTCAGCTTTTATTGTCAGTCAGTCATGGTGCTGCCTCAGCTGGTGTGTGTCAGTCATGGTGATGCCTCAGCTGGTGTGTATCAGTCAGTCATGGTGATGCCTCAGCTGGTGTGTATCAGTCAGTCATGGTGCTGCCTCAGCTGGTGTGTGTCAGTCATGGTGCTGCCTCAGCTGGTGTGTGTCAGTCATGGTGCTGCCTCAGCTGGTGTGTGTCAGTCATGGTGCTGCCTCAGCTGGTGTGTGTCAGTCATGGTGCTGCCTCAGCTGGTGTGTGTGAGTCATGGTGCTGCCTCAGCTGGTGTGTGTCAGTCATGGTGCTGCCTCAGCTGGTGTGTGTCAGTCATGGTGCTGCCTCAGCTGGTGTGTGTCAGTCATGGTGCTGCCTCAGCTGGTGTGTGTCAATCATGGTGCTGCCTCAGCTGGTGTGTGTGAGTCATGGTGCTGCCTCAGCTGGTGTGTGTCAGTCATGGTGCTGCCTCAGCTGGTGTGTGTCAGTCATGGTGCTGCCTCAGCTGGTGTGTGTCAGTCATGGTGCTGCCTCAGCTGGTGTGTGTGAGTCATGGTGCTGCCTCAGCTGGTGTGAGTCAGTCATGGTGCTGCCTCAGCTGGTGTGTGAGAGTCATGGTGCTGCCTCAGCTGGTGTGTGTCAGTCATGGTGCTGCCTCAGCAGGTGTGTGTCAGTCATGGTGCTGCCTCAGCTGGTGTGTGTGAGTCATGGTGCTGCCTCAGCTGGTGTGTGTGAGTCATGGTGCTGCCTCAGCTGGTGTGTGTCAGTCATGGTGCTGCCTCAGCTGGTGTGTGTGAGTCATGGTGCTGCCTCAGCTGGTGTGTGTCAGTCATGGTGCTGCCTCAGCTGGTGTGTGTGTCATGGTGCTGCCTCAGCTGGTGTGTGTCAGTCATGGTGCTGCCTCAGCTGGTGTGTGTGAGTCATGGTGCTGCCTCAGCTGGTGTGTGTGAGTCATGGTGCTGCCTCAGCTGGTGTGTGTGAGTCATGGTGCTGCCTCAGCTGGTGTGTGTCAGTCATGGTGCTGCCTCAGGTGGTGTGTGTCAGTCATGGTGCTGCCTCAGCTGGAGTGAGTCAGTCGTCATGGTGCTGCCTCAGCTGGTGTGAGTCAGTCATCATGGTGCTGCCTCAGCTGGTGTGAGTCAGTCGTCATGGTGCTGCCTCAGCTGGTGTGAGACAGTCATAGTGCTGCCTCAGCTGGTGAGTCAGTCATGGTGCTGCCTCAGCTGGTGTGAGTCAGTCATGGTGCTGCCTTAGCTGGTGTGAGTCAGTCATCATAGTGCTGACTCAGCTGGTGTGAGTCAGTCATGGTGCTGCCTCAGCTGGTGTGTGTCAGTCATGGTGCTGCCTCAGCTGGTGTGAGTCAGTCATGGTGCTGCCTCAGCTGGTGTGAGTCAGTCATGGTGCTTCCTCAGCTGGTGTGAGTCAGTCATGGTACTGCCTCAGCTGGTGTGAGTTAGTCATGGTGCTGCCTCAGCTGGTGTGTGTCAGTCATCATGGTGCTGCCTCAGCTGGTGTGTGTCAGTCATGGTGCTGGCTTAGCTGGTGTGAGTCAGTCAGTCATGGTGCTGCCTCAGCTGGTGTGAGTCAGTCATGGTACTGCCTCAGCTGGTGTGAGTTAGTCTTGGTGCTGCCTCAGCTGGTGTGTGTCAGTCATCATGGTGCTGCCTCAGCTGGTGTGTGTCAGTCATGGTGCTGCCTCAGCTGGTGTGAGTCAGTCAGTCATGGTGCTGCCTCAGCTGGTGTGAGTCATTCATGATGCTGCCTCAGCTGGTGTGAGTCATTCATGGTGCTGCCTCAGCTGGTGTGTGTCAGTCATGGTACTGCCTCAGCTGGTGTGTGTCAGTCATGGTGCTGCCTCAGCTGGTGTGTGTCAGTCATGGTGCTGCATCAGCTGGTGTGAGTCAGTCATCATGGTGCTGCCTCAGCTGGTGTGTGTCAGTCATGGTGCTGCCTCAGCTGGTGTGTCAGTCAGTCATGGTGCTGCCTCAGCTGGTGTGAGTCAGTCATCATGGTACTGCCTCAGCTGGTGTGTGTCAGTCATGGTGCTGCCTCAGCTGGTGTGAGTCAGTCATCATGGTGCTGACTCAGCTGGTGTGTGTCAGTCATCATGGTGCTGCCTCAGCTGGTGTGAGTCAGTCATCATGGTGCTGCCTCAGCTGGTGTGTGTGTCAGTCATGGTGCTGCCTCAGCTGGTGTGTGTCAGTCATCATGGTGCTGCCTCAGCTGGTGTGTGTCTGTCATGGTGCTGCCTCAGCTTGTGTGTGTCAGTCATGGTGCTGCCTCAGCTGGTGTGTGTCAGTCATGGTGCTGCCTCAGCTGGTGTGTGTCAGTCATGGTGCTGCCTCAGCTGGTGTGAGTCAGTCATGGTGCTGCCTCAGCTGGTGTGTGTCAGTCATGGTGCTGCCTCATCTGGTGTGAGTCAGTCATGGTGCTGCCTCAGCTGGTGTGTGTCAGTCATGGTGCTGCCTCAGCTGGTGTGTGTCAGTCATGGTGCTGCCTCAGCTGGTGTGTGTCAGTCATGGTGCTGCCTCAGCTGGTGTGTGTGAGTCATGGTGCTGCCTCAGCTGGTGTGTGTGAGTCATGGTGCTGCCTCAGCTGGTGTGTGTGAGTCATGGTGCTGCCTCAGCTGGTGTGTGTCAGTCATGGTGCTGCCTCAGCTGGTGTGTGTCAGTCATGGTGCTGCCTCAGCTGGTGTGTGTCAGTCATGGTGCTGCCTCAGCTGGTGTGTGTGAGTCATGGTGCTGCCTCAGCTGGTGTGTGTCAGTCATGGTGCTGCCTCAGCTGGTGTGTGTCAGTCATGGTGCTGCCTCAGCTGGTGTGTGTCAGTCATGGTGCTGCCTCAGCTGGTGTGTGTCAGTCATGGTGCTGCTTCAGCTGGTGGGTGTGTCAGTCATGGTGCTGCCTCAGCTGGTGTGTGTCAGTCAGTCATGGTGCTGCCTCAGCTGGTGTGTGTCAGCCATGGTGCTGCCTCAGCTGGTGTGTGTGAGTCATAGTGCTGCCTCAGCTGGTGTGTGTCAGCCATGGTGCTGCCTCAGCTGGTGTGAGTCAGTCATAGTGCTGCCTCAGCTGGTGTGTGTCAGTCATGGTGCTGCCTCAGCTGGTGTGAGTCAGTAATGGTGCTGCCTCAGCTGGTGTGTGTCAGTCATGGTGCTGCCTCAGCTGGTGTGAGTCAGTCGTCAAGCGGCTGCCTGAGATAAAATGATGTCCAATTCTCCTCAATAACGCAGGATCACAGATCGTGGTCGACCAATGACTTTATGGCTGTAACACCCATGGCCCCCCCCCCCTAGAGTTCACACCCAGGGAAGCCTTCTCCAAGAGGTCAGCCTAGATGACCTCTGGATCATCTTGTATGTTGATTAATAATTCCTGGGTTTGTCTTAGGCAGCTAGTTTCAACTCTGTAATATTTCATGATACTCTTGTCAAACATTGTAATGGAATTAGACCCCAGATTCTTATGTGTTAACATCCATGGATCTACCCCTTTTAGCCAGGTTCGAGGTCAGCCACACCCATGATTAATAATTCCTCTCTTGAACAGTACTGGTATGGTGAATGTCAAACAAGCTTAATTGAAAAATTCTTGAGTGTTTGTGCACGTGTGGTCTGACCTCTTGCATCTTTGGTGTAGGTAGCAACAGCAAATCTTCCCCTCCTCCTTTTGGTGTGTATATATGCCCCTGTAGGAGGGTTAGCCAGGGAGAGTGCCGGACACCAGGGTCCAGAGTAGGTCTGTGAAGAACATCACACAGTCAGGGAGAGACTGAGTGAATCCACCGGATGGAGAGACAGAGGTCTTAAGGTAAAGTGTGATCTCTGATGGTATTGTTCCATGTCTAAATTAACATTTGCCAGTATTAGAGTAGAGAGTTATAGTTGGTGAATATCACATTTTGTTCTCAATAAACTCATGTTAAACTTTCCGTCTGTGTCAATTGTTGGAGCCTCTTATCCACTGGATATCGGTAATTAATGACAGTAAGAAAAGAGGACTCTCCCAGTCAAGCAATGTTTCTTGCCTCATTGCTTGATATAGTTAATGGACAAGGCAGATGGTGGCAGCGTAGTTAATCCTATGTGGTATTCCCTTGGAAGGATTCCTTCGGTTCCGGTATAACCATCAGTGGTACATCATATATCAGTTCATATTACGTTTAATACAATATTCAATAACAAAGTGTTACCATGTGCAACCGGTAGGAAGTGTTACTCAGTATATATATTAGTATTCCTCAGGCTACTCTCTACTCCCACTTACTCTCCCCTCCTGCTTCTTCCTACCCCTTCTCCTCTCCTACCTCCTCGCTTCCCTTGCGCCCCACGTTTTCTGTTACCACACAGACGAGTTCCCCCTCCCCATCCACGTTTTTTAATCATTTCCACCTATATCCACCCAACCTTATCCCTCCTACCCTTATTCCTTCCTCCCTTCCTCTGTTTTACTTCTCATCACCAAATATAGTCTAGGATACAATAATATTTAGTGTTCACTAGTTAGTAGTGTTATATTTTTAGAGGGTACTGTATGGTGGTGTTACAGCCCTGGCCGGGGTCACCACCCCAAGGTTTAAGGTAACCACCTCAAGGTGTAAGGTAACCACCCCAAGGTGTAAGGTAACCACCTCAAGGTGTAAGGTAACCACATCAAGGGAAGGCAAGGTAAGGTAACCACCCCAAGGTGTAAGGTAACCACCTCAAGGTGTAAGGTAACCACCCCAAGGTGTAAGGTAACCACCTCAAGGTGTAAGGTAACCACCTCTAGGGAAGGCAAGGTAAGGTAACCACCCCAAGGTGTAAGGTAACCACCTCAAGGTGTAAGGTAACCACCTCAAGGGAAGGCAAGGTAAGGTAACCACCTCCTAAGTAAGGTAAGTTAAAGCCTAGATACTGGCGTTATCCGTGACATACTAAAAACAGCAGAGATAGCACCACTCCATAAAGGAGGAAATAAAACAGAGGCAAAAAACTGTAGGCCGATATTACACACACGATATCATCAGATATCATAAAAATCGCAAAAAATAGTGCAAAGAAATAAGAAGTAAGATCACAGAACACATGGAATCACAGCATCTCCATAACCCCGGACAACATGGTTTCAGAACAGGGCGCTCTTGCCTGTCACAGTTGCTGGACCACTATGACATGGTCTTAGATGCCATGGAAGACAAGCAAAACACTGATTTATTATACACAAATTTCGAAAAAGCCTTCGACAAATATCACTATTAGACACAAACTATAGTACCGTATCATCCTTTGCAGATGAAACAAGGATTTTTATGAGAGTAGACAACATAGAGGACACAGTAAACCTCCAATCGGATGTAAATCAGGTCTTTCTATGGGCTACAGAAAATAATATGGTATTACAAGGAAAATGAAAACATAAAAACGGACGCTATATAAAACACAGTCAAATCACATTTCAGAACGAAAAAGCAATGTAAGGATCTAGGAGTGATCATGTCGGAAGACCTTACTTATAAAGAACACAATAAAGTAGCCGTCACAACTGTAAGAAAAATGACAGGTTGGATAACTAGAACCTTCCAAACATGGGACGCCACACCAATATATATGTTTTCATCACCCCCACACTGTGGGTATCTGGGTGTGGTGGTGTGGTGGTGTGGTAGCTGGGTGTGGTGGTGTGGCAGCTGGGTGTGGTGGTGTGGTAGCTGGGTGTGGTGGTGTGGTGGTGTGGCAGCTGAGTGTGGTGGTGTGGCAGCTGGGTGTGGTGGTGTGGTAGCTGGGTGTGGTGGTGTGGTGGTGTGGCAGCTGAGTGTGGTGGTGTGGTGGTGTGGCAGCTGGGTGTGGTGGTGTGGTAGCTGGGTGTGGTGGTGTGGTGGTGTGGCAGCTGAGTGTGGTGGTGTGGTAGCTGGGTGTGGTGGTGTGGTAGCTGGGTGTGGTGGTGTGGTAGCTGGGTGTAGTGGTGTGGTGGTGTGGCAGCTGAGTGTGGTGGTGTGGTAGCTGGGTGTGGTGGTGTGGTGGTGTGGCAGCTGAGTGTGGTGGTGTGGTAGCTGGGTGTGGTCGTGTGGTAGCTGGGTGTGGTGGTGTGGTCGTGTGGTAGCTGGGTGTGGTGGTGTGGTAGCTGGGTGTGGTGGTGTGATAGCTGGGTGTGGTGGTGTGGTAGCTGGGTGTGGTGGTGTGGCAGCTGAGTGTGGTGGTGTGGTAGCTGGGTGTGGTAGCTGGGTGTGGTGGTGTGGTAGCTGGGTGTGGTGGTGTGGTAGCTGGGTGTGGTGGTGTTTTAGCTGGGTGTGGTGGTGTAGTAGCTGGGTGTGGTGGTGTGGTAGCTGGGTGTGGTGATGTGGTACCTGGGTGTGGTGGTGTGGTAGCTGGGTGTGGTTGCTGGGTGTGGTGGTGTGGTAGCTGGGTGTGGTGGTGTGGTAGCTGGGTGTGGTGGTGTGGTAGCTGGGTGTGGTAGCTGGGTGTGGTGGTGTGGTAGCTGGGTGTGGTGGTGTGGTAGCTGGGTGTGGTGATGTGGTACCTGGGTGTAGTGGTGTGGTAGCTGGGTGTGGTTGCTGGGTGTGGTGGTGTGGTAGCTGGGTGTGGTGGTGTGGTAGCTGAGTGTGGTGGTGTGGTAGCTGGTTGTGGTGGTGTGGTAGCTGGTTGTGGTGGAGTGGTAGCTTTGTGTGGTGGTGTGGTAGCTGGGTGTGGTGGTGTGGTGGTGTGGTAGCTGGGTGTGGTGGTGTGGTAGCTGGGTGTGGTGGTGTGGTAGCTGGGTGTAGTAGTATGGTAGCTGGGTGTAGTAGTGTGGTAGCTGGGTGTGGTGGTGTGGTAGCTGGGTGTGGTGGTGTGGTAGCTGGGTGTGGTGGTGTGGTAGCTGGGTGTGGTGGTGTGGTAGCTGGGTGTAGTGGTGTGGTAGTTGGGTGTGGTGGTGTGGTGGTGTGGTAGCTGGGTGTAGTGGTGTGGTAGTTGGGTGTGGTGGTGTGGTAGTTGGGTGTGGTGGTGTAGTAGCTGGGTGGGGTGGTGTGGTAGCTGGGTGTGGTGGTGTGGTAGCTTGGTGTGGTGGTGTGGTAGCTGGGTGTAGTGGTGTGGTAGTTGGGTGTGGTGGTATGGTAGCTGAGTGTGGTGGTGTGGTAGTTGGGTGTGGTAGTGTGGTAGCTGGGTGTGGTGGTGTGGTAGCTGGGTGTGGTGTGGTAGCTGGGTGTGGTGGTGTGGTAGCTGGGTGTGGTGTGGTAGCTGGGTGTGGTGGTGTGGTAGCTGGGTGTGGTGGTGTGGTAGCTGGGTGTGGTGGTGTGGTAGCTGGGTGTGGTGGTGTGGTAACTGGGGTGTGGTGTGGTAGCTGGGTGTGGTGGTGTGGTAGTTGGGTGTGGTGGTGTGGTAGCTGTGTGTGGTGGTGTGGTAGCTGGGTGTGGTGGTGTGGTATCTGGGGTGTGGTGGTGTGGTAGTTGGGTGTGGTGGTGTGGTAGCTGGGTGTGGTGGTGTGGTAGCTGGGTGTGGTGGTGTGGTATCTGGGGTGTGGTTGTGTGGTAGCTGGGTGTGGTGGTGTAGTAGTTGGGTGTGGTGGTGTGGTAGCTGGGTGTGGTGGTGTGGTAGCTGGGTGTGGTGGTGTGGTAGCTGGGTGTGGTGGTGTGGTAGTTGGGTGTGGTGGTGTAGTAGCTGGGTGTGGTGGTGTGGTAGCTGGGTGTGGTGGTGTGGTAGCTTGGTGTGGTGGTGTGGTAGCTGGGTGTAGTGGTGTGGTAGTTGGGTGTGGTGGTATGGTAGCTGAGTGTGGTGGTGTGGTAGTTGGGTGTGGTAGTGTGGTAGCTGGGTGTGGTGGTGTGGTAGCTGGGTGTGGTGTGGTAGCTGGGTGTGGTGGTGTGGTAGCTGGGTGTGGTGTGGTAGCTGGGTGTGGTGGTGTGGTAGCTGGGTGTGGTGGTGTGGTAGCTGGGTGTGGTGGTGTGGTAGCTGGGTGTGGTGGTGTGGTAACTGGGGTGTGGTGGTGTGGTAGCTGGGTGTGGTGGTGTGGTAGTTGGGTGTGGTGGTGTGGTAGCTGTGTGTGGTGGTGTGGTAGCTGGGTGTGGTGGTGTGGTATCTGGGGTGTGGTGGTGTGGTAGTTGGGTGTGGTGGTGTGGTAGCTGGGTGTGGTGGTGTGGTAGCTGGGTGTGGTGGTGTGGTATCTGGGGTGTGGTTGTGTGGTAGCTGGGTGTGGTGGTGTGGTAGTTGGGTGTGGTGGTGTGGTAGCTGGGTGTGGTGGTGTGGTAGCTGGGTGTGGTGGTGTGGTAGCTGGGTGTGGTGGTGTGGTAGCTGGGTGTGGTGGTGTGGTAGCTGGGTGTGGTGGTGTGGTAGCTGGGTGTGGTGGTGTGGTAGCTGGGTGTGGTGGTGTGGTAGCTGGGTGTGGTGGTGTGGTAGCTGGGTGTGGTGGTGTGGTAGCTGGGTGTGGTGGTGTGGTAGCTGGGTGTGGTGGTGTGGTAGCTGGGTGTGGTGGTGTGGTTGCTGGGTGTGGTGGTGTGGTAGCTGGGTGTGGTGGTGTGGTAGCTGGGTGTGGTGGTGTGGTAGCTGGGAGTGGTGGTGTGGTAGCTGGGAGTGGTGGTGTGGTAGCTGGGTGTGGTGGTGTGGTATCAGGGGTGTGATGGTGTGGTAGCTGGGTGTGGTGGTGTGGTAGTTGGGTGTGGTTGTGTGGTAGTCTTTTTACCGTACCTGAGTACCTGGAATTTATCACTGTTAAACATCATGTTATTTTCTGCTGCCCAAACGAAAACTTTATTAATATTTGCTAGTAAATTTTCACTGTCTTCAGCCCAGGTAACTTCATGCAGATTTTTGTGTCATTTGCAAAGGATGATGCGAAGTTGTGACGTGTATTTGAGTCTGTATCTGATATGAAAATAAGGAAAAAGCAGTGGTGCAAGGAATGTACCCTGAGGTACAGCACTTGGACTCGATTTTATATAATTGACTGTTACTCTTTGTGTTCTGTTTGACAGAAAACTGGATATTCAGCGTCCTACTTTACCAGTTATTCTCATTGACTTCATTTTATGTGCTATGACTCCATGGTCACATTTATCGAATGTTTTTGCAAAGTCCGTGTATACCACATCTGCATTCAGTTTTTCGTCTAATGCCTCAGTGATTTTGTCATAGAGGTCAAGTAATGCCAGAGTAAAGATGCACGGACAAGTGTCGGACTACCACTTGCATGAGAATGGGACTCAACAAGGAGTCCTCAGTCCTAGTCATTTTAACTTCCTTATGAAAAACCTCATTACCATGACATTTGCAGAAAGGGTTAAATTACTATGTTGATTATATAGAATTAGTCATTACAGGTCCTTCACTTCTAAATAAAGCACAAGGTGCATTAGATAAAGTAACATCTGAATGCAGCATTTTAGGGCTAAAAATATCTGCACTGAAGTCTAAGGCAATGAGACCAGGCGGCAACACTCCAGACAGGCACCTACACATTTAAGACATTAACCTTCAGTGGGTTACACAATATCAATATCTCGGAGTGTGGATAGATGCTAAAATGATATTCAACAAGCAAATTCAATATCTGAAGGAGAAAGCAAAATCACGACTGAATATAATGAGAGCAATCACAGGGCCTCGTCTAGGAGCGGGACACAAAGTGTTAAGAATGTTTTACATACACGCCGTTCGTTCCCTAGTTGATTATGCAGCGCCTGCCTTACTCACTCTTTCTCCTGGTCAGTGGGAAAACGTTGAGGTTAATCAAAATTATGCATTGCGAGTCATAACAGGAGCTCCCAGATGGACGAAAATACTGAATTTAGACAAGAAACCAAGCTAACGTCGATTGAAATAAGGGTGAGAGAGATTGCTACGTTCATGCTGACCAAGATACTGACTAGGCCTAGAATCAGTTCACTTAAAGAAATAATAACTGAAGCACTAACTCGGGACAGGGGACAGAAGAGCCTCCAATAGCAACAGGTGGACCCGTCATGCGATAAACACCATAAATACATTCGATATAACAAATACAGTCACTGAGGAGGGCGTTGATGAAATACACGCAAAAAATCAAATTCACGTCAACAAAAATCACATAGTTCTGGGAGGTGACATCAATATTGACCTAGGGCAACAAAATAACCCTCAAGTCGACTATTTCCTTAACAGCATGAATTCTTGTATGCTCATCCCCGCAATCACCAGGTCCACCCGATTCACTCAAACATCCGCTACTACCCTGGATCACTTATGGACCAACATAACAGCTCCCCCTTACATCAGGTATAATCACTGACAGAACAACTGACCACTATCCTACCTTCCTTGTAGCGGACCTGGCCATAACACCACCAGCTAACAAGAAAATTACCTTTAGGTTAAACAGTGAAGCAGCAATAGGCAATCTCACAAAAGCCCTCCACAATATAAACTAGGAATCTGAATTTAATAATACACCGGGTATAAATTCGTTAATTAGTCTCTTCCTTTCCAAAATTCTAAGCCTTTACAATACTTATTGTTCTCTCCTCACCAAGTAAGGAGAGTTTTGCAAGTACCTGGCAAAACGTTAAATAATCCCTGGCTCACTAATGGCATACTCAAAGCAATTGACAAGAAACATGAATATGAAAAAAACTAAGGATTGGCCTAGTTGCAAAGGAAGTAGTTAAGAGGTACTCGTCAGTGCTTACCAGTATAATAAGAAGAGCAAAGCGTTCCTATTACGAGAATAGATTCAAAGAAGCAAAAGGCAACAGGAAAAGCACATGGAGAGCCATCTCTACCATCCTAGGAGCTAAACAACATTCACATAACAAGATAAAAATCTCCAAGGATGGTTATACACCTGCAACACATCTTGAAACAGAAACTTAATTTCATAGCTTCTTTTCATCGATTGGTGCTAACCTTGCCCGAAAACTCCCACAGACTCAGACACATGTTACCACATATCTTTCAGGCAGCTATCCAAACTCTCTTCTCCTCTCACCAGTCAGCCCTACAGATGTTGTGTCCATCATTCACTCACTAAAATCCAAAGCTGGGAATATTAGTGAAATACCATCCTTGGTATACAAGAGTGCCTCCCATGCCCTTGCACCACCCATAGTATTGCTGTTCACTATATCTCTAGGGTGTCATACCTTCCCTGATATCCTTAAAAAAGCAAGAGTAACGCCAGTTCATAAAGGAGGTAACACGGCAGACATAAATAATTACAGACCCATATCAAATCTACCTAAATTATAAAAAATATTTGAAAAAATTATTTACAAACAACTCTACTCCTATCTCGTAAAATTCAATATACCAAGTCCCTGTCAGTTTGGCTTCCACTCCCAAAAGAGTACCAATAATGCAATTGTTAGTCTGCTTGACTTAATCTACTCAGCCCTTGACAAAAGTGAGTTTCCGATTGAACTCTTCATTGACCTGAGAAAGACTTTTGATACTGTTAACCATAACGACCTCTTACTTAAACTCCACCATTATGGAGTCCGTGGCCTTGCCCTGAACTATATCCGATCCTATCTTAGCGACACACGCCAATATGTAGCCAGCAATGATATAACCTCTCCCACTCTACCACTAACGGTAGGGGTGCCACAGGGCAGCATCCTGGGACCCCTCCTGTTTCTTATATACATCAATGATCTGCCTAATGTCTCTAACATACTTAAACCTATATTGTTCGCTGATGATACTACCCTCATCTACTCTGACCCCAACCCACTCATATTAAATAATGTTGTAAACAATGAATTAAAAAAAAGTCCACTTATGGATGTCAACCAACAAACTCACACTAAACATAGAAAAGACCTACATCTTATTTGGAAGCAAATCAACAAATGCAATTCAGCTTCAGGTAGATAATGTAAACATTAGCAATAAAAATGATGGAAAGTTCCTTGGTCTATACTTAGACAAGAGATTCAACTTCAGCACCCACATTCAACACATAACTAAAAAGGTTTGTAAAACAGTTGGTATACTCTCTAAGATCAGATATTATGTACCCAACTCTGCTCTCCTATCACTCTATTATGCACTTGTCTATCCTTATCTTACTTATGGTATCTGTGCTTGGGGTTCAAACTCTGCAAACTACCTCAAGCCCATCATCACCCAGCAGAAATCTGCTATCAGGACAATAACAAACTCTGCTTTCAGACAACACTCAGTTCCCCTGTTTAATTCTCTAAACATGCTAAACATAAATTCACTCCATACGTTCTCTTGTGTCAATTACATTTATGAAACCCTTTTTTTAAGTGCAAACCGTGTTCTGAAACTCTCCCTGGACAGATCTAATAGAACACATAATCACCACACCAGACATACATATCTCTTTGATATCCCCAGAGTCAAACTTAATCTGTGTAAACACTCTATGTAAATAAAGGGACCCAGTTTATAGAACTCACTCCCTAATGAATTGAAAAGCTGTCCAACTTTTACCTTATTCAAAAATAAAACCAAAAAGTACCTAATTTCATCTTCATAATTTTCTACCTAGTGCTTTATCTCGCACTGTATCTAGTGCTACCCAATCCCCAATATTTGTACCTAAGCCAAGTTACTTTACTATTGTAATCTTAGATATCCGATATCATGATTGTTGTATTGAGTGCATATTCTACTGCATTATTCCTTGAAATGATCCTCATATTGTGCTTCAGTGAACCAATATATATATATATATAACCCTGAAACGTTATCCTCATGTACCTAGTAATCCTTGTTCATTATAGTGTATTGTTATTATTGAGTATTATTCTAATCTGCTTGTGTCAAAATTTCTCACAATGTACCTGTAAATTTTTTTTGTCAATCTTACTATAATTAATCTACTTAAAATTATCTGTACCTGTAAAGTGAAGCTGTAAAGTACATGTAAACATTTTTTTGTCAATTTTAAAGTGAAATATCTAAAAATTATCTGTTAGCTTAAGGACTTGCCCGAAACGCAATACGTGCTAGTGGCTTTACAAGAATGTAAAATCAACTTAATTTCTATGTTCTCTGTTAACCCCCAATGTACCTTCTTGTATATAAATAAATAAATAAATAAATAAATAAATAAATAAATAAATAAATAAATAAATAAATAAATACATAAATAATAACATGCAGACTTTGTTATGCAAGCCTCTTGGGAATCGATGCCAGCAGACTTTAAAATTATGACTCTTAAAGGGAAAAAAGAACCTGACTAATCCTCGTCTGCTACATAATATTGCACAGATGCATATGGAAGCAAACTCTGCATCTGACAGTCTCACATACTTCACAGATGGATCGGTAGACCAGCAGGGACAAGAAACCGGAGCTGCAGTTAAGGCAGGAAACTCTGTAAATAGTTGGAGACTCTCAAACGGGTGTTCAACTTTACAAACAGAGATGTTAGCCATTCAACAGGCTTTGGAACATGCTCTTGCTGAACACCGACAACATGTTATCATACATACAGACTCGACAATTGCCATTGAAACCTTGCAACAAGAACACATATGTGACAACATCCATCCGATCACAAATCTCATATCATTAATGCAAAAACTGAAACGTCAAGGCTGTCGGGTACGTATCAACTGGGTGTCAAGTCATGTGGGAATAATAGGAAATGACATTGCAGACGATGCTGCAAAACTTGCAACTAACAGAGGAAATGTAGACATTTACATACCACAGAGTCTATCGTAGATTAAGAAATTAATTAGAAATAGAGCAATGCAAAAGATGTACAGTTACCACAGCACAGCAGTTGCAACATCAGGATCTGCGGGTTGGTACAAGAATTCAACCAATTACAAATCACCTATTTGATGCAAGGGAGCAGTAGAACAACAGAAGTAAACTTACATCGCATCAGGCTTGGATACCCATGTGCATGGGAAATAGGCTTACAGTTTCTAGAAGATAAGAGGAAATGTTAGCACTGTGGAGAAATGCATAACAGAGCACTGGAACATTATCTAACACAGTGCACAGTTACAAACCAAACAAGATTTCAACTTAGATTCAACAGAGCAGAAGAAGTTGTTAAACACATGGGACAAAATCTTACTGAAGCGACCATATGAATCATAAATACTAATACTCTGCCTAAGTAAAACAGAAACAAGTAACACTTAGTGAGCCAACCAGAGGTTTAGGGCCCGCACAGGAATATCCCTGAAAAAAAAGAAGGCTGCGAGAGGCATGATCTGCCCGCTCTAAATCCATGTTGGCCTGGATTGCGGAGGTCATTGATTTCCATGAATCTGGTAACCTGACTCCTGATCACTCTTTGAAATACTTTTATTATGTGGGACGTTAGTGCAACTGGTCTATGTGTAGAGGGCTATGTCTGCTGCTTTCAGCGCATCTGGTATCTCCCCCGTGTCCAAGCTCTTCCTCCACACTATACTGAGTGCCTGTGCTACTGGCACTTTGCATTTCTTTATAAATATTGAATTCCATGAGTCTGGACCCGGGGCTGAGTGCATGGGCATATTGTCAAATTTCTCTTTCAAAATCTGCCACGCTCGTGTTGATATCAGTTATATTTACAAAAGTTTGGATATCACGCATAAAGAAGTTGTCCGGATCTTCCACTTTCATGCTGTGTATCGGGGTGCTAAACATTTCCTCATACTGCTTTTTTAGGATTTTACTAATTTCTTTGTCATCCTCCGTGTATGAACCTTCACTAGTACGAATAGGTCCAATACTGACAGTGGTTTTTGCTTTTGATTTTGCATATGTGAAGAAATATTTTGGGGTTTTCTTTATTTCTTGAATTGCTTTCTGTTCTAGTTGCCTTTCTTCAATCTGAAATGAATGCTTCAGTCTCCATTTGATTTCTCAAATCTCCCTGTTTAAATTATTCCTTCTTTGTATGGAAAGTCGTGTATGCTTAAGCATTTCTGTTAATTTTTTTCTTTTTTTGTAATGTCGTCTGCGTTCTCTTTCTACGATGGCCCTCTTTCTGGCTTTCCTCAAAGGAACACGTTTCAGACAGACTCCATATACTTCAGAAATCAGTTTTTCTATTCCTTGTGTAGGATTTTTATTACTTAGGACATTTTCCCATTGAATGTTTGTAAGTTCCCTGTTTATTTTCTCCCAGTCTATCCTCTTATTATTAAAATTGAATTTATTGGATAACCCTTCTAGCTTGTTGTTTCTCTTGGGCCTACTACCGTTATTAATGTTAGTTTGCACTTCAATGAGCTTGTGGTCCGAGTACGTAGTGTCTGAGACAGAAATGTCTCTGATTAGCTCCTCATAGTTCGTGAATATCAGGTCCAGCGTGTTCTCGTTCTTAGTTAGTTTGGTAATCTGCTGACTGAGCGAGAATTTGTCACAGAATCTCGGTAGTTCTCTGACCTGTGATTTTTTATTTACTGGTTGATTTCCTGATATAATGTTTTGTAATGTTCCTGTTTATATTGTTTAATGTTATAATTGCTACTATTCTCTATTTTAAACTGGGAAGATTGAAGTCTCCAAGGAAGATAATATCTGGTACTGGGTTTGCTAGGTTATCAAGTATATTCTCTATTTTGTGTATCTGCTCAGTGAATTCCTCAACTGTTGCATCTGGCAGTTTGTATATTATGATAATAATTAGATTTATATTTTCTATCTTGATTCCAAGTACCTCTACCACCTCATTGGTCTAGTTTAGGAACTCTGTGCATGCCCGTTCATCTGTAATATACAGACTTACTCCTCCGCTTGACTTAATTACTCTGTCACATCTATATAAATTATAATTTGGGATCCAGATTTTACTATCCATGTGGTCTTTTGTGTGGGTTTCTGTAAATGCACCAAATATTGAGTTCGATTCTATCAGAAGGCCATTTAAGAACTTAACTTTATTTCTTGACTTTGACTTTAGACCTTGTATGTTTGCAAATATGAATGATTTCCCATATTGTGTGTCACTTCTGGTGGGCTTTGGTAGTTCTCCCCCCCCCCCCCTCTCCACCCAGGTCCAGGGTGTGTTGTTGTGGTAGGCTGTTGTCTTGAGCGGGTTTTACTGATCAACAAACTAATATAAGTGCCTCTTGAATGCTTCCACCTTTGTTCCAGCAATATTTCTAATGCTTGCTGGGAGGGTGGTTGAACAGCTGAGGACCTCTGATGTTCAGACAGTGTTCTCTGATTGTTCCTATGGCACCTCTATTCCTCACTGGTTCTATTCTGCATTTCCTTACCTTTCACTCCAGTATGTTGTGATTCTACTGTGCAAATTTGGGACCATCAAGTATCTTAAATTAATATATATTATGTTATACCTCTCTCAGTGGAAATATTTAGGGCATGTGTGTTGGAGGTTGATGTGTAGGTTGTGGGAGTGTGAGGCCTGGAGGGTTGAGGGGTGTGGGGTGTGAGGGTTGTGGGGTGTGGGAGTGTGAGGCCTGGAGGGTTGAGGGGTGTGGGGTGTGAGGGTTGAGGGGTGTGGGGTGTGAGGGTTGAGGGGTGTGGGAGTGTGAAGCCTGGAGGGTTGAGGGGTGTGGGGTGTGAGGGTTGAGGGGTGTGGGAGTGTGAGGCCTGGAGGGTTGAGGGGTGTGGGGTGTGAGGGTTGAGGGGTGTGGGAGTGTGAAGCCTGGAGGGTTGTGGGGTGTGTGGGTTGTGGGGGAGTGTAGGTTGTGGGAGTGTGAGGCCTGGAGGGTTGTGGGTTGTGGGGAAGTGTAGGTTGTGGGAGTGTGAGGCCTGGAGGGTTGTGTGGTGTGCGGGTTGTGGGGGAGTGTAGGTTGTGGGAGTGTGAGGCCTGGAGGGTTGTGGGGTGTGTGGGTTGTGGGGGAGTGTGGGTTGTGGGGGAGTGTGGGTTGTGGGGGAGTGTAGGTTGTGGGGGTGTGAGGCCTGGAGGGTTGTGGGGTGTGCGGGTTGTGGGGGAGTGTAGGTTGTGGGAGTGAGAGGCCTGGAGGGTTGTGGGGTGTGCGGGTTGTGGGGGGGTGTGGGTTGTGGGGGTATGAGGGTTGTGGGGTGTGGGGGTTGTGGGGGGTATGAGGGTTGTGGGGGTGTGTGGGTTGTGGGGGGTGTGGGTTGTGGGGGGGTGTGGGTTGTGGGGGGGTGTGGGTTGTGGGGGGGTGTGGGTTGTGGGGGGAATGTGGGTTGTGGGGGTATGAGGGTTGTGGATGGGGTGGGTTGTTGGGTGTGTGGGTTGTGGGGTGTGAGGGTTGTGAGGTGTGAGGGTTGTGAGGTGTGAGGGTTGTGAGGTGTGAGGGTTGTGGGGTGTGAGGGTTGTGGGGTGTGAGGGTTGTGAGGTGTGAGGGTTGTGAGGTGTGAGGGTTGTGAGGTGTGAGGGTTGTGAGGTGTGAGGGTTGTGAGGTGTGAGGGTTGTGGGGTGTGAGGGTTGTGAGGTGTGAGGGTTGTTGGGTGTGTGGGTTGTGGGGTGTGAGGGTTGTGAGGTGTGAGGGTTGTGAGGTGTGAGGGTTGTGGGGTGTGAGGGTTGTGGGGTGTGAGGGTTGTGAGGTGTGAGGGTTGTGAGGTGTGAGGGTTGTGGGGTGTGAGGGTTGTGAGGTGTGAGGGTTGTGAGGTGTGAGGGTTGTGGGGTGTGAGGGTTGTGGGGTGTGAGGGTTGTGAGGTGTGAGGGTTGTGAGGTGTGAGGGTTGTGAGGTGTGAGGGTTGTGAGGTGTGAGGGTTGTGAGGTGTGAGGGTTGTGGGGTGTGAGGGTTGTGAGGTGTGAGGGTTGTGAGGTGTGAGGGTTGTGAGGTGTGAGGGTTGTGGGGTGTGAGGGTTGTGAGGTGTGAGGGTTGTGAGGTGTGAGGGTTGTGGGGTGTGAGGGTTGTGGGGTGTGAGGGTTGTGAGGTGTGAGGGTTGTGAGGTGTGAGGGTTGTGAGGTGTGAGGGTTGTGAGGTGTGAGGGTTGTGAGGTGTGAGGGTTGTGGGGTGTGAGGGTTGTGAGGTGTGAGGGTTGTGAGGTGTGAGGGTTGTGAGGTGTGAGGGTTGTGAGGTGTGAGGGTTGTGAGGTGTGAGGGTTGTGGGGTGTGAGGGTTGTGAGGTGTGAGGGTTGTGAGGTGTGAGGGTTATGAGGTGTGAGGGTTGTGAGGTGTGAGGGTTGTGAGGTGTGAGAGCTGGGATGCGGGACGGGGGCTGAGAGACGGCTGTACAGGGCGTGTCATAAATCCCATTGCGTCAATTTGGTTCTCTTATCCTCACATTCAATGGTTCTCTTCACAAGAACTCTGGCAAATTGGACCAATTTAGGACTCGCCAGCTCTCACGCTCCGTTGCTCACAAGTGCTTGTTAGTGAGTACAAGTTAACGCACTCATATGGGGTCTCAAGATTTTACTTTTGATAACTTTCAAGTTATCATGTTCAAAGACTGACAGCTATCCTCCTTAAGAGTTATTACACTCAAGTGGAACTGGTTATCACATTAACTGCCTGAGTTAATGCATTAATAGGATAACACGCAGGAGCACGCACGGGATAACACGCAGGAGCACGCACGGGATAACACGCAGTAGCACGTACGGGATAGCGAGCAGTAGCACGTATGGGATAACATGCAGTAGCACGTATGAGATAACACGCAGTAGCACACAGATCTGCTGCCTGTTGAAATAGATCCCATCTGCTCATCATGGGGGACTTCGATCACGGAAGGATAGACTGGGAAAACAAGGACCCGCATGAAGGTGAGGAAACACGGAGAGCTAAACTGTTGGAAGTGGGGATAAGAAACTTGTCAAGTCAGCATGTCAGGGGAGCCACAAGAATGAGAGGCTGCGATGAACCAGCGAGACTCGACCTAGTCTTCACTCTTAACGACTCGACATAAGGGAAGTCGATTTCGAATCCCCCGTGGGAGTGAGCGATCACGGTGTACTGATGTTTGAGTATCTGGTCGAAGTAGGGTTAATGTACTCTAAATAGGAACCAGAAAACAAGAGGCCGGCATTCCGAAAGGAAAACTAAGAGGAGTTTCATGATGGACAACATTACGCAGACGTGTGAGGATGCAGCAGACAAGTTTGTCCCAGTCCAAAAGAATAAAACGAAATGTAGAGGAGAAAGCCATGGTTTATTCATAGATGTAAGCTAGAAAAGCAACAAAGTACAAGGGCGTGGAGAAACTATAGAAATAACAGGACACTAGACAGCAGATAAAGATACCAGAGCGCCAGTAATGAAAATATCAGGTTGAGAAGAAAGGCAGAAAGACAATACGAAAATGACATAGCAAGCAAAGCAAAGACTCAACCTAAATTGCTGCACAGCAACATCAGAGGGAAAACAACAGTGAAAGAACAGATAATGAAACTGAGGCTAGGGACAGACAGATACACTACAAACGACAAGGAAGTCTGCGAGGAACTCAAGAAGAAATTCCAGGTCTTTACATTAGAGCAAGAAGAAGTTCCATAAATAAAAGAGTGAATATCTAACCATGAACCACTAGAGGAGTTTGTGGTTATCAGCGGGGATGTAAGGAAACATTTGCTAGAGTTGGATGTGACAAAGGTTATAGTCCTGGATGGCATCTCACCGTGCATACTAATGGAAGGAGCAGAAGAACTGTGCCTGTTACTCTCCATGGTGTATAACAAATCACTGGTAACAGGTGAACTGCCAAAAATTTGGAAGATGGCTAATGTCCCGATATACAAGAAAGGTGATGGGCAGGAGGCACTGAACTACAGGCCAGTGTTTCTAACCTGCATATCATGCAAGTTGATGTAAAGGATTGTGCGAAAAATGCTAGTGGAACTTCTGGAGAGAAAGAACTTTGTAACACAGCATCAACATGGGTTCAGGGATGGCAGGTCCTGCCTCACAGGATTAATTGAATTCTAAAACCAGGCAACAAAAATCAGGCATGAAAGAGAGGGGTGGGCAAACTGCATATTTTTGGATTGCCAGAAAGCCTTTGACACAGTACCACATACGAGACAAGTGTACAAGCTGGAGAGGCAGGCAAGAGTGAAAGGGAAGGTACTCCACTTGATAGGGAAGAAGTGCATAAGCAAAGATGACAGCGAATCACTGTGAGGGGTGAGGTCTCAGAGTGGCGAGGCGTCACTAGTGAATTCCCGCAGGGTTCAGTCCTTGGACCTATACTATTTCTGATATATGTAAATGATCTCCCAGAGGGAATAGACTCGTTCCTCTAATTGTTTGCTGATGATGCAAAAATTATGAAGAGGATTAAGACAGAGGAAGATAGTAGAAGGCTACTTGATGACCTAGACAAACTGAAGGGATGGTCCAACATATAACTGCTAAAGTTCAACCCAAGTAAATGTAAGGTAGTGAAACTAGGCACGGCAAATAGGAGACCAGACACAGGACACCGAATGGGAGATAAAGTCCTTCACGAAACAGAGAGAAAGATCTAGGAGTTGATATCACGCCAAACCTGAAGTATCACTTATACTATATCACGTCTCCTGAAATTCACATCAAAAGAATAACATCAGCGACGTATGCAAGGCTGGCTAACATCAGCGGCGTATGCAAGGCTGGCTAACATCAGACCTGCTTTCAAAAACCTGTGTTAAGAATCCTTCAGAACCTTGTATACCACATATGTAAGATCATTCATTGAGAATGCGGTCCCAGTATGGAGCTCGTACCTTGTCAAGCACAAGACGAAGCTGGAAAAAGTTCAGAGCAATTCCACTTGGCTAATTCCAGAACTAAGAGGCATGAGTTACGAGGAAAGGCTGCGTGAGCTACATCTCACGTCGCTGAAGTCATGATCTCCATATACTAAATTCTCAGGGCAATTGACAGGGTAAACAAGGATGGATTATTTGACACGGGAGGTACACGCACAAGGGGACACCAGTGGAAGCTGAGTACCCAAATGAGCCACAGTGATATTAGAAAGAATTTAACACACACCAGGAAGGATGGATGTCCTATCACCAACCCTGAGGTACCCCACGTGTCTCCGCCTTGACACACTCCAGCAAGTTTATCCAGTTCTCTCTTGAACACTGTGAGGGGTCGGCCAGTTATGTCCCTTATGTGTAGTGGAAGCGTGTTGAACAGTCTCGGGCCTCTGACGTTGATAGTTCTCTCTTGAACACTGTGAGGGGTCTGCCAGTTATGTCCCTTATGTGTAGTGGAAGCGTGTTGAACAGTCTCGGGCCTCTGATGTTGATAGTTCTCTCTTGAACACTGTGAGGGGGTCGGCCAGTTATGTCCCTTATGTGTAGTGGAAGCGTGTTGAACAGTCTCGGGCCTCTGATGTTGATAGTTCTCTCTTGAACACTGTGAGGGGTCGGCCAGTTATGCCCCTTATGTGTAGTGGAAGCGTGTTGAACAGTCTCGGGCCTCTGATGTTGATAGTTCTCTCTTGAACACTGTGAGGGGTCGGCCAGTTATGCCCCTTATGTGTAGTGGAAGCGTGTTGAACAGTCTCGGGCCTCTGATGTTGATAGTTCTCTCTTGAACACTGTGAGGGGTCGGCTAGTTATGTCCCTTATGTGTAGTGGAAGCGTGTTGAACAGTCTCGGGCCTCTGATGTTGATAGTTCTCTCTTGAACACTGTGAGGGGTCGGCCAGTTATGTCCCTTATGTGTAGTGGAAGTGTGTTGAACAGTCTCGGGCCTCTGATGTTGATAGTTCTCTCTTGAACACTGTGAGGGGTCGGCGAGTTATGTCACTTATGTGTAGTGGAAGCGTGTTGAACAGTCTCGGGCCTCTGATGTTGATAGTTCTCTCTTGAACACTGTGAGGGGTCGGCGAGTTATGTCCCTTATGTGTAGTTGAAGCGTGTTGAACAGTCTCGGGCCTCTGATGTTGATAGTTCTCTCTTGAACACTGTGAGGGGTCTGCCAGTTATGCCCCTTATGTGTAGTGGAAGCGTGTTGAACAGTCATGGGCATCTGATGTTGATAGTTCTCTCTTGAACACTGCGAGGGGTCGGCCAGTTATGTCCCTTATGTGTAGTGGAAGCGTGTTGAACAGTCTCGGGCCACTGATGTTGATAGTTCTCTCTTAAACACTGCGAGGGGTCGGCTAGTTATGTCCCTTATGTGTAGTGGAAGCGCGTTGAACAGTCTCGGGCTTCTGATGTTGATAGAGTTCTCTCTCAGAGTACCTGTTGCACCTCTGCTTTTCAACGGGAGTATTCTGCACATATGTCTCATATGGAGTTATTTCTGTGTGCAGGTTTGGGACCAGCCCTTCTAATATTTTCCACATGTAAATTATTATGTATCTCCCCCGCCTGCACCCAATGGAATACAGATTTAGGCTCTTTAGTCGGTCCCAATAGTTTAGATGTTTTACTGAGTAGATTCTAGCAGTAAAGGATCTCTGCACGCTCTCCAGGTCAGCAATTTCACCAGCTTAGAAAGAGGCTGTCATTGTGCAGCAGTACTCCACTCTAGAGAGCACTAGCGTCTTGAAGAGTATCATCATTGGTATAGAATCTCTTGTTTGAAAGGTTCTTGTTATCCAGCCTGTCACATTTCTTGCAGTTGGGACGGCTACTTTATTGTATTCTTTAATGGTAAGGACTTCTTCATGTTTACACCCAAATGCTATACATAGCTTTTACATACTATGATTCACGTTTTTACTAGATATAATTTGATTGCGATTTTGTACTTTTTTTTTTTATTAAGATATGAGGTACATCTGCATTAGTGCAGCTACCCTAGACTATATGAAGTGGAGTACAGTGTGTCAAAAAAGCTAACTAGGTGATGCTAAAAAATCCCCATCACACAGGATGGTTAGTCATACAGAGGCATGTGATAAGCGGTCTGCACTGGCAGACTCCGGATGCATTTTGAGGATATCAACAACACAAGATTGAATAAGGTAGCAGTGGTAATACAAGTCCCCATCTCGCAGGATGGTTAGTCATACAGAGCCATGTGTTTAATAGCCTGCACTGGCAAATTTTGGGTATACTGTGAGGATATCTTCAAGAATACGAAAGTGAATAAAGTAATTGCAAAGCTCCAGGTACCTCATGCCAATTGGTCTGAAAGGTCTAATAACTGGGCATTCAGTGATGTAGTGCGGGAGATCATGCCGTAGTTCCTGCTCACAGAGTTTGCAACTGGAGTGCTCAGGATTGGGAGACCCGTCACCTGCAGCCACCTGCCACAGGTAACGGTAACCCAACCTGATCCTTGCACCCACTGTGTCGCACAGTCTAGTGGACGTTTTGTGCTGTCCATAGATGTAGGTTTCAGATCTGAACAAATCATAGCTTTTCATACTAGTACTTTCAGGTCGTTGGGAGTCAGTAAGTTCTTTCCTATCAGATCTGAATGTTTGGACCAAAACAGTTTTGACAGCAGAGATGGGGATACCTGGATCTAATTCAACTTCAAACTTGTTGCACGCTAATTTGGCTGCAATGTCTGTCTCATTATGATGGGTTATATTTATGTGTGAAGGTATCCATACAAAGGAGATTCGAGACCCTTTACTCTGTGCATCAATTAGGTCATTTATAATTGGGAGTATGAGGTTCTTGCTGTCGATCTTCCAAGAGAAGTTTTCGATTGCTTAAAGAGCAGACTTTGAATCGCAGAATATTATTCCTCCTCCAATGTTTTTTAATGTGCTGGTTGCTAAATGTAATGCTGCTAGTTCTGCTTGTGTGGAGGTCAGCCAGTTGTTTAACCAGACACTGACAGTCTTTGTGCAAATATTATTTCTATAAAACCTACATGCCGCTGCAGTCCGTCCAGTAGAAGACTGGACTGAGCCGTCGGTGTAGACACAGTGCTCGTGAGATCTTAGACTCTCGATGGAGGAGGCAATTGTTTCAAGAGTGACAGCTTTGACTAGAGCAAGATTCGTTTTGTACGTGGTTTACGTTTTCATATTTTCATTTTTTCCGTAGCGCATGAGCTGGAACTTATCTTCATTAAATATATTATTTTCTCTATCCCATTGAAAGATCTGAGTTACATCTGATTGGAGGTTTGCCGTGTCCTCCATGCTGTCTACTCTCATAAAAATCCTAGTGTCATCTGCAACGGAAGATACAGTATTATAATTTGTGTCCTTATCTATGTTCGATATGAGGATGAGATAAAGTACTGGAGTACCCTGGGGGACTGAGCTCTTCACGGTTGATGGGCTGGATTATATTTTGTTGACTATTACACATTGGGTTCTGTTAGTCAGGAAATTGTAGATCGTTCTGCCTATTTTTCCAATAATTCCTTTAGAACGCAATTTATGTGCAATAACACCATGGTCACATTTGTCGAAGGCTTTTGCGAAACCTGTGTAAATTACATCAGCGTTTTGTTTGTCTTCCATGGCATCTAATGCCATGTCATAGTGGTCCAGCAACTGTGACAGGCGAGAGCGCCCTGTTCTGAAACCATGTTGTCCGGGGTTATGGAGATGCTGTGATTCCATGTATTTTGTGATCTTTTTATCACTCTTTCAAAACAGTTTGTGATGCTATCGAGTGTGTACTATCGGCCTATAGTTTTTTTTTATCTCTGCTTTATTCCCTCCTTCAGAGTGTGTTGCAATTTCTGCTGTTTTTAGTATGTCAGGGATAACGTCAGTATCTAAGCTCTGCCTCCAAAATTTTATAGGGCATGGATAGTGTTTATTTTAAAGTTCTTGATGAATAAGGGGTTCCAGGAATCAGGGCCTGGTGCAGAGAGCATAGGCCTACTTTATATAACTACTTCAAAATCAAATGGAGTTAGGGTGCCCCTAATGATGACCGTTAGGGTCAACCTAAGGATCACCTTAAAATTCAGATGTATACAATAATTACATTTGGTTTTTCTTCTAAGGCTTCTGTGACTTTGTCATAGTGGTTGAGTAACTGTGACAGACAGGATCTTCCCGCTCTAAATCCATGTTGTCCTGGGTTGTGTTGTTCATTATTTTCATAAAACTGGAGATTTCATTCCTAATCACTCTTTCAAACACTTTTATTATGTGTGATAGTGCAACTGGTCTATAATTTTTTTGCCAAGGCTTTACTCCCCCCCTTGTGCAGAGGAGCTATATCTGCAGATTTAAGTGCTGCTGGTATCTCCCCTGTATCCAGTCTCTTTCTCCATATTACGCTGAGTGCTCTCGCTACTGGTACTTTACATTTCTTTATGAATATTGAGCTCCATGAGTCAGGCCCAGGAGCTGAGTGCATAGGCATATTGTCAATTTCTCTTTCAAAGTCTTCCGAGTTTGTGGTAATATCCGTTATATTATCTGGAGCTTGAATGTCATTCATAAAGAAGCTGTCTGGGTCATCAACTTTCATGTTGTTTATTGGTGTGCTAAACATAGCCTCATACTGGCTCTTAGGATTTCACTAATTTCTTTATCATCCTCTGTATAGGAACCTTCAGTTTTCAGTCAAGGTCCTATACTGTTGAAGGTTTTTAATTTTGATTTCACATTTGCGAAAATATCTTTTTCTTTTCCTCTTGTATAACTCTCTTCCAATTCCATTTTCTCCGACTGGACTCAACGCTGCAACGTCAGCTCTATTTCTTCTATTACTAAATGATGCCCCTGTAGAGTGATGTCACCTGATGCCCCTGTAGAGTGATGTCACCTGATGCCCCTGTAGAGTGATGTCACCTGATGCCCCTGTAGAGTGATGTCACATGACGCCCCTGTAGAGTGATGTCACCTGATGCCCCTGTAGAGTGATGTCACCTGATGCCCCTGTAGAGTGATGTCACCTGATGCCCCTGTAGAGTGATGTCACCTGATGCCCCTGTAGAGTGATGTCACCTGATGCCCCTGTAGAGTGATGTCACATGATGCCCCCTGTAGAGTGATGTCACATGACACCCCTGTAGAGTGATGTCACCTAATGCCCCTGTAGAGTGATGTCACCTGACGCCCCTGTAGAGTGATGTCACATGATGCCCCTGTAGAGTGATGTCACATGATGCCCCTGTAGAGTGATGTCACCTGACGCCCCTGTAGAGTGATGTCACATGATGCCCCTGTAGAGTGATGTCACCTGACGCCCCTGTAGAGTGATGTCACATGATGCCCCTGTAGAGTGATGTCACATGACGCCCCTGTAGAATGATGTTACATGATGCCTCTGTAGAATGAGGTCACGTGACGCTCCAGTACAATGAGGTCACGTGACCCTCCAGTACAATGAGGTCACGTGACCCTCCAGTACAATGAGGTCACGTGACCCTCCAGTACAATGAGGTCACGTGACGCTCCAGTACAATGAGGTCACGTGACGCTCCAGTACAATGAGGTCACGTGACCCTCCAGTACAATGAGGTCACGTGACGCTCCAGTACAATGAGGTCACGTGACGCTCCAGTACAATGAGGTCACGTGACGCTCCAGTACAATGAGGTCACGTGACCCTCCAGTACAATGAGGTCACGTGACGCTCCAGTACAATGAGGTCACGTGACGCTCCAGTACAATGAGGTCACGTGACCCTCCAGTACAATGAGGTCACGTGACGCTCCAGTACAATGAGGTCACGTGACCCTCCAGTACAATGAGGTCACGTGACCCTCCAGTACAATGAGGTCACGTGACCCTCCAGTACAATGAGGTCACGTGACCCTCCAGTACAATGTCACGTGACCCTCCAGTACAATGAGGTCACGTGACCCTCCAGTACAATGAGGTCACGTGACCCTCCAGTAAATTGAGGTCACGTGACGCTCCAGTACAATGAGGTCACGTGACGCTCCAGTACAATGAGGTCACGTGACGCTCCAGTACAATGAGGTCACGTGACCCTCCAGTACAATGAGGTCACGTGACCCTCCAGTACAATGAGGTCACGTGACGCTCCAGTACAATGAGGTCACGTGATGCTCCAGTACAATGAGGTCACGTAACGCTCCAGTACAATGAGGTCACGTGACGCTCCAGTACAATGAGGTCACGTGACGCTCCAGTACAATGAGGTCACGTGACGCTCCAGTACAATGAGGTCACGTGACCCTCCAGTACAATGAGGTCACGTGACCCTCCAGTACAATGAGGTCACGTGACGCTCCAGTACAATGAGGTCACGTGACCCTCCAGTACAATGAGGTCACGTGACCCTCCAGTACAATGAGGTCACGTGACCCTCCAGTACAATGAGGTCACGTGACGCTCCAGTACAATGAGGTCACGTGACGCTCCAGTACAATGAGGTCACGTGACCCTCCAGTACAATGAGGTCACGTGACGCTCCAGTACAATGAGGTCACGTGACGCTCCAGTACAATGAGGTCACGTGACGCTCCAGCACAATGAGGTCACGTGACGCTCCAGTACAATGAGGTCACGTGATGCTCCAGTACAATGAGGTACCAAGCATCACTCTACGCTGTAATAACACCAGCCTCGCTGGGAGGCTGGGAACATTTCCCAGGCCGTGACGGGAGATGCTTCTGGTTAGCCTAAGGTCCAGAGGTCACGGCTCCTGCCATTCATCAAGCTCTCCTGGTGGGCGCTCTTACTGTCCTCGTGGGCGCTCTTACTGTCCTCGTGGGCGCTCTTACTGGCCTGGTGGGCGCTCTTACTGGCCTGGTAGGCGCTCTTACTGTCCTGGTGGGCTCTCTTACTGGCCTGGTGGGCGCTCTTACTGACCTGGTGGGCGCTCTTACTGGCCTGGTGGGCGCTCTTACTGGCCTGGTGGGCGCTCTTACTGGCCAGGTGGGCGCTCTTACTGTCCTCGTGGGCGCTCTTACTGACCTGGTGGGCGCTCTTACTGTCCTCGTGGGCGCTCTTACTGACCTGGTGGGCGCTCTTACTGTCCTGGTGGGCGCTCTTACTGTCCTCGTGGGCGCTCTTACTGACCTGGTGGGCGCTCTTACTGTCCTGGTGGGCGCTCTTACTGTCCTCGTGGGCGCTCTTACTGTCCTCGTGGGCGCTCTTACTGACCTGGTGGGCGCTCTTACTGTCCTCGTGGGCGCTCTTACTGTCCTCGTGGGCGCTCTTACTGACCTGGTGGTCGCTCTTACTGTCCTGGTGGGCGCTCTTACTGTCCTCGTGGGCGCTCTTACTGACCTGGTGGGCGCTCTTACTGTCCTCGTGGGCGCTCTTACTGTCCTCGTGGGCGCTCTTACTGACCTGGTGGGCGCTCTTACTGTCCTCGTGGGCGCTCTTACTGTCCTCGTGGGCGCTCTTACTGACTTGGTGGGCGCTCTTACTGTCCTCGTGGGCGCTCTTACTGTCCTCGTGGGCGCTCTTACTGACCTCGTGGGCGCTCTTACTGTCCTGGTGGGCGCTCTTACTGACCTGGTGGGCGCTCTTACTGTCCTGGTGGGCGCTCTTACTGACCTGGTGGGCGCTCTTACTGTCCTCGTGGGCGCTCTTACTGACCTGGTGGGCGCTCTTACTGTCCTCGTGGGCGCTCTTACTGACCTGGTGGGCGCTCTTACTGTCCTCGTGGGTGCTCTTACTGTCCTCGTGGGCGCTCTTACTGACCTGGTGGGCGCTCTTACTCCGACCAGGGAGTACGGACCTGGTGGGCGCTCTTACTCCCACCAGGGAGTACTGACCTGGTGGGCGCTCTTACTCCCACCAGGGAGTACTGACCTGGTGGGCGCTCTTACTCCGACCAGGGAGTACTGACCTGGTGGGCGCTCTTACTCCCACCAGGGAGTACTGTCCTGGTGGGCGCTCTTACTCCGACCAGGGAGTACTGACCTGGTGGACGCTCTTACTCCCACCAGGGAGTACTGACCTGGTGGGCGCTCTTACTCCGACCAGGGAGTACTGACCTGGTGGGCGCTCTTACTCCCACCAGGGAGTACTGACCTGGTGGGCGCTCTTACTCCGACCAGGGAGTACTGACCTGGTGGGCGCTCTTACCCCCACCAGGGAGTACTGACCTGGTGGGCGCTCTTACTGTCCTCGTGGGCGCTCTTACTGACCTGGTGGGCGCTCTTACTGTCCTCGTGGGCGCTCTTACTGACCTGGTGGGCGCTCTTACTGTCCTGGTGGGTGCTCTTACTGTCCTCGTGGGCGCTCTTACTGACCTGGTGGGCGCTCTTACTCCGACCAGGGAGTACGGACCTGGTGGGCGCTCTTACTCCCACCAGGGAGTACTGACCTGGTGGGCGCTCTTACTCCCACCAGGGAGTACTGACCTGGTGGGCGCTCTTACTCCGACCAGGGAGTACTGACCTGGTGGGCGCTCTTACTCCCACCAGGGAGTACTGACCTGGTGGGCGCTCTTACTCCGACCAGGGAGTACTGACCTGGTGGGCGCTCTTACTCCCACCAGGGAGTACTGACCTGGTGGGCGCTCTTACTGTCCTCGTGGGCGCTCTTACTCCCACCAGGGAGTACTGACCTGGTGGGCGCTCTTACTGTCCTCGTGGGCGCTCTTACTCCCACCAGGGAGTACTGACCTGGTGGTCGCTCTTGTGTTCACCTGCGGGATTAGTCTGTGTATTGTCTGTTAATATTCACACAAGCACACACACATTACTGAGCCCAGAAGGAATATGTAGACCAGTTGATTGACAGTTAAAAGGCGGGATTAAAGAGTCAGAGCTCAACCCCCGCAACCACAACTAGGTGAGTACACACACCTCAAAGAGACATTCAAAATAACTTTTTCAGTGTCAGAGTAGTTAACGGATGGAATGCATTAGGCAGTGATGTGGTGGAGGCTGACTCCATACACAGTTTCAAATGTAGATATGATAGAGCCCAGTAGGCTCAGGAACCTGTACACCTGTTGATTGACGGTCGAGAGGCGGGACCAAAGAGCCAGAGCTCAACCCCCGCCATCACAACTAGGTGAACGTACACACACAACTTACAAGATACTGAAGTGAAGAGATAAAGTGGACAAAGATAAGCTCTTCAGACTGCGATAAAGCAGGACAAGAAGACGCAGTAGGAAGCTGGAAGCACAAATGAGCCGAAGGGATGTAAAAGTCTGCACTACCAGAGGAAGTTGGGGAAGCTACCTCCATCCACAACTTTAAGGCACGATTCGACAAAGAATTTGACAGATTGAAACGCAGCAGGTACAAGTCTAGCAGGCCTTGTACCTGTCAAGAGCTAGACCTCACTCCTCTCTAAACACCAACAGGTGGGTACTAATAGGTAAGTACCCGTAACGCTGCAATTGTGTATGATAATTCACGTTTTAGAAATGACAGTTTTCTATTACCTGGTTCACGCTAGTGGACACCTGCAGCTTGCGTGAGCATGTTCCTGAGGCGGGTAGCCGCTTGGACGAGCATGTTCCGGAGGCGGGTAGCCGCTTGGACGAGCATGTTCCTGAGGCGGGTAGCCGCTTGGACGAGCATGTTCCGGAGGCGGGTAGCCGCTTGGACGAGCATGTTCCTGAGGCGGGTAGCCGCTTGGACGAGCATGTTCCTGAGGCGGGTAGCCGCTTGGACGAGCATGTTCCTGAGGCGGGTAGCCGCTTGGACGAGCATGTTCCTGAGGCGGGTAGCCGCTTGGACGAGCATGTTCCGGAGGCGGGTAGCCGCTTGGACGAGCATGTTCCTGAGGCGGGTAGCCGCTTGGACGAGCATGTTCCGGAGGCGGGTAGCCGCTTGGACGAGCATGTTCCTGAGGCGGGTAGCCGCTTGGACGAGCATGTTCCTGAGGCGGGTAGCCGCTTGGACGAGCATGTTCCTGAGGCGGGTAGCCGCTTGGACCAGCCTCTTCCCAGGACGGCTGCTGTCCTGCTTACTTTATAATGAGTAATTGTTGCCTCACAGTCCCATTATCCTCTCACTTTATCTTCCATTGTTTTGTTCTATTCTTTTACCTATATATAGTTTCGAGAGTTCTTTTACTCCGCAAGCCCGGCCAGGGCTTACCTGCTTGATGGGGTTCTGGGAGTTCTTCTACTCCCCAAGCCCGGCCCGAGGCCAGGCTTGACTTGTGAGAGTCTCAATTTAATTTGAATCTCCATAATAATTTTCATAATATTATAATTAATTTCATAATATTTCATAATTATCTAATTATAACTTGATCTAAAAATGTTGTTTGCAGCGGCCCGCAGACCCATTACAGTCCGGGTGATACGGAACTTCTTTTACTTGTGACGTGGCAAGTGTTCGGCATTAACATAAGATATGTTCCTAGTTTTTATATTGCCTTTACACGATCTGTTGTTGATTATTATGCCTTGCATCTTCTTAATGTTTCCCCTAAACAATTACAAGGCCTAGATGTAGTACAGAATGATGCCATGCGCATCATCCTGGGTTGTCCTAGAACTGTCAGAATTGTTAACATGAGAAAGGAACTAAGATTACTTTCTAATTACGAGAAAATAGTTCTACTTTATACTATATCTTGTGACAAAATTTTGAAAAATAATGGTCCCCCCAGCTCTATTCAAATTAAATTGAGATTCATTCTAAACTATTCTGACTTCATTCAATCCGCCGCAAAAAGCTCCACAGTGTGTGGCTCAGTTGTTGTGCCTATAATCTTTTGAAACTGAATGTGTCTCTTAACCCTGGTAAACCTGTTCACTATAGTCCCCCTTGGAAAGATGTGCAGGTCTCTTTACATCATACCCCCATCAGTGTAAAACAAATGTATAACACAAACTATGAGATGTATAACATTAGAAGCTATTGACAGTCATCTTCAAAATCTCAAACCGACAGAATCCTATGCCTTTACTGATGGTTCCGTGCAATTAGGCACTGGTAGAACAGGTTGTGCACGTGTAGCGTATAAGGGGAATGAAATGATCATGACTAGTACACAGAGATTGAACAACTGGGCAAGCACGACAGACCGAGCTATTGGGCATTTATCTAGCCACTGAATACCTAAAGCTCAATGGTAGTGGAGTTATTTTCTGTGACACTAAAAGTGCTCTGCAGTCCTTAAATAACCCATCACAATGTACTTCTGAAGTAGCTTGTAATATTAAATGGAATGGAATTTTTGCCAATGATAATAACTATTGTATAAAATTTGTGTGACTCCCATCCCATGTTGGAGTTGGAAAACATGACTTTGTAGATCGATTGGCCAATGAGGCTTGCAGGAAAGAAAACACTGAATATGACTTTGGACTAATGCAATTATTAGAAATATACAAATTAAAGAAATTAATTCAGATTTAGAAGAACTTAGAAATGCCCAGAGACCTGAAAGCTGCAGTATTAAAAGTTATGACAAGTTTGTAATAATAGGTATTTGTATGGTCAGCACAGTAGCCGGACCAGGCAATGTGATGTAGTCATTGTGGTAATTCGCCTTGGCTATAGACACATCTGGCAGGTTAGTGAGGCTGAGTCACTACCAGAATACTCAGATTGTAAACTCTGTGATAAACCTCTAATGCATTCATTAGAGCACTATATTGTTGAATGTGAAACTTTCCCTACATTGATTGCCTACACACACCCTAGCGGCGCCCCACCCCCAGCGGCACACCACCCCCAGCGTCGCCCCACTCCCAGCGGCACCCCACCCCCAGAGGCACCCCACTCCCAGCGGCACCCCACTCCCAGCGGCACCCCACTCCCAGCGGCACCCCACCCCCAGCGGCACCCCACCCCCAGCGGCACCCCACTCCCAGCGGCACCCCACTCCCAGCAGCGCCCCACTCCCAGCGGCACCCCACTCCCAGCGGCACCCCACCCCCAGCGGCACCCCACTCCCAGCGGCGCCCCACTCCCAGCGGCACCCCACTCCCAGCGGCACCCCACCCCCAGCGGCACCCCACCCCCAGCGGCACCCCACTCCCAGCGGCACCCCACCCCCAGCGGCACCCCACCCCCAGCGGCACCCCACTCCCAGCGGCACCCCACCCCCAGCGGCACCCCACTCCCAGCGGCACCCCACTCCCAGCGGCACCCCACCCCCAGCGGCACCCCACCCCCAGCGGCACCCCACCCCCAGCGGCACCCCACCCCCAGCGGCACCCCACTCCCTGCGGCACCCCTCTCCCAGCGGCACCCCACTCCCAGCGTCACCCCACTCCCAGCGGCGCCCCACCCCCAGCGTCGCCCCACCCCCAGCGGCACCCCACCCCCAGCGGCACCCCACTCCCAGCGTCGCCCCACTCCCAGCGTCGCCCCACTCCCAGCGGCACCCCACCCCCAGCGGCACCCCACCCCCAGCGGCACCCCACTCCCAGCGGCACCCCACCCCCAGCGGCACCCCACTCCCAGCGGCACCCCACTCCCAGCGGCACCCCACCCCCAGCGGCACCCCACTCCCAGCGGCACCCCACCCCCAGCGGCAAACCACCCCCAGCGGCACACCACTCCCAGCGGCACACCACTCCCAGCGGCACACCACTCCCAGCGGCACCCCACTCCCAGCGGCACCCCACCCCCAGCGGCACCCCACCCCCAGCGGCACCCCACTCCCAGCGGCACCCCACTCCCAGCGGCACCCCACTCCCAGCGGCGCCCCACTCCCAGCGGCACCCCACCCGCGGCACCCCACCCCCAACGGCGCCCCACCCCCAGCGTCGCCCCACTCCCAGCGGCACACCACCCCCAGCGGCACACCACCCCCAGCGGCGCCCCACCCCCAGCGTCGCCCCACTCCCAGCGGCACACCACCCCCAGCGGCACCCCACCCCAGCGGCACCCCACTCCCAGCGGCACACCACTCCCAGCGGCACCCCACTCCCAGCGGCACCCCACCCCCAGCGGCACCCCACCCCCAGCGGCACCCCACCCCCAGCGGCACCCCACCCCCAGCGGCACACCACTCCCAGCGGCACACCACTCCCAGCGGCACCCCACTCCCAGCGGCACCCCACCCCCAGCGGCACCCCACCCCCAGCGGCACCCCACTCCCAGCGGCACCCCACTCCCAGCGGCACCCCACCCCCAGCGGCACCCCACCCCCAGCGGCACCCCACCCCCAGCGGCACCCCACTCCCAGCGGCACCCCACCCCCAGCGGCACCCCACCCCCAGCGGCACCCCACCCCCAGCGGCACACCACTCCCAGCGGCACCCCACTCCCAGCGGCACCCCACCCCCAGCGGCACCCCACCCCCAGCGGCACACCACCCCCAGCGGCACCCCACCCCCAGTGGCACACCACTCCCAGCGGCACACCACTCCCAGCGGCACACCACTCCCAGCGGCACCCCACTCCCAGCGGCACCCCACCCCCAGCGGCACCCCACCCCCAGCGGCACCCCACTCCCAGCGGCACCCCACTCCCAGCGGCACCCCACTCCCAGCGGCGCCCCACTCCCAGCGGCGCCCCACTCCCAGCGGCACCCCACCCGCGGCACCCCACCCCTAACGGCGCCCCACCCCCAGCGTCGCCCCACTCCCAGCGGCACACCACCCCCAGCGGCACACCACCCCCAGCGGCGCCCCACCCCCAGCGTCGCCCCACTCCCAGCGGCACACCACCCCCAGCGGCACCCCACCCCCAGCGGCACCCCACTCCCAGCGGCACACCACCCCCAGCGGCACCCCACTCCCAGCGGCACACCACCCCCAGCGGCACCCCACCCCCAGCGGCACCCCACTCCCAGCGGCACCCCACTCCCAGCGGCACCCCACCCCCAGCGGCACCCCACCCCCAGCGGCACCCCACTCCCAGCGGCACCCCACCCCCAGCGGCACCCCACCCCCAGCGTCGCCCCACTCCCAGCGGCACACCACCCCCAGCGGCACCCCACCCCCAGCGGCACCCCACTCCCAGCGGCACACCACCCCCAGCGGCACCCCACCCCCAGCGGCACACCACCCCCAGCGGCACCCCACCCCCAGCGGCACCCCACCCCCAGCGGCACACCACTCCCAGCGGCACCCCACTCCCAGCGGCACCCCACCCCCAGCGGCACCCCACCCCCAGCGGCACACCACCCCCAGCGGCACCCCACCCCCAGCGGCACACCACTCCCAGCGGCACACCACTCCCAGCGGCACCCCACTCCCAGCGGCACCCCACTCCCAGCGGCACCCCACTCCCAGCGGCACCCCACCCCCAGCGGCACCCCACCCCCAGCGGCACCCCACTCCCAGCGGCACCCCACTCCCAGCGGCACCCCACTCCCAGCGGCGCCCCACTCCCAGCGGCACCCCACCCGCGGCACCCCACCCCCAACGGCGCCCCACCCCCAGCGTCGCCCCACTCCCAGCGGCACACCACCCCCAGCGGCACACCACCCCCAGCGGCGCCCCACCCCCAGCGTCGCCCCACTCCCAGCGGCACACCACCCCCAGCGGCACCCCACCCCCAGCGGCACCCCACTCCCAGCGGCACACCACTCCCAGCGGCACCCCACTCCCAGCGGCACCCCACCCCCAGCGGCACCCCACCCCCAGCGGCACCCCACCCCCAGCGGCACCCCACCCCCAGCGGCACCCCACTCCCAGCGGCACACCACCCCAGCGGCACCCCACCCCCAGCGGCACCCCACTCCCAGCGGCACCCCACTCCCAGCGGCACCCCACCCCCAGCGGCACCCCACCCCCAGCGGCACCCCACTCCCAGCGGCACCCCACCCCCAGCGGCACCCCACCCCCAGCGTCGCCCCACTCCCAGCGGCACACCACCCCCAGCGGCACCCCACCCCCAGCGGCACCCCACTCCCAGCGGCACACCACCCCCAGCGGCACCCCACTCCCAGCGGCACACCACCCCCAGCGGCACCCCACCCCCAGCGGCACCCCACCCCCAGCGGCACACCACTCCCAGCGGCACCCCACTCCCAGCGGCACCCCACCCCCAGCGGCACCCCACCCCCAGCGGCACACCACCCCCAGCGGCACCCCACCCCCAGCGGCACACCACTCCCAGCGGCACACCACTCCCAGCGGCACCCCACTCCCAGCGGCACCCCACCCCCAGCGGCACCCCACCCCCAGCGGCACCCCACTCCCAGCGGCACCCCACTCCCAGCGGCACCCCACCCCCAGCGGCACCCCACCCCCAGCGGCACCCTACTCCCAGCGGCACCCCACTCCCAGCGGCACCCCACTCCCAGCGGCGCCCCACTCCCAGCGGCACCCCACCCGCGGAACCCCACCCCCAACGGCGCCCCACCCCCAGCGTCGCCCCACTCCCAGCGGCACACCACCCCCAGCGGCACACCACCCCCAGCGGCGCCCCACCCCCAGCGTCGCCCCACTCCCAGCGGCACACCACCCCCAGCGGCACCCCACCCCCAGCGGCACCCCACTCCCAGCGGCACACCACTCCCAGCGGCACCCCACTCCCAGCGGCACCCCACCCCCAGCGGCACCCCACCCCCAGCGGCACCCCACCCCCAGCGGCACCCCACCCCCAGCGGCACACCACTCCCAGCGGCACACCACTCCCAGCGGCACCCCACTCCCAGCGGCACCCCACCCCCAGCGGCACCCCACCCCCAGCGGCACCCCACTCCCAGCGGCACCCCACTCCCAGCGGCACCCCACCCCCAGCGGCACCCCACCCCCAGCGGCACCCCACTCCCAGCGGCACCCCACCCCCAGCGGCACCCCACCCCCAGCGGCACCCCACCCCCAGCGGCACCCCACCCCCAGCGGCACCCCACTCCCAGCGGCACCCCACCCCCAGCGGCACCCCACCCCCAGCGGCACCCCACCCCCAGCGGCACACCACTCCCAGCGGCACACCACTCCCAGCGGCACCCCACCCCCAGCGGCACCCCACCCCCAGCGGCACACCACCCCCAGCGGCACCCCACCCCCAGCGGCACACCACTCCCAGCGGCACACCACTCCCAGCGGCACCCCACTCCCAGCGGCACCCCACCCCCAGCGGCACCCCACCCCCAGCGGCACCCCACTCCCAGCGGCACCCCACTCCCAGCGGCACCCCGCTCCCAGCGGCACCCCACTCCCAGCGGCGCCCCACTCCCAGCGGCACCCCACCCGCGGCACCCCACCCCCAACGGCGCCCCACCCCCAGCGTCGCCCCACTCCCAGCGGCACACCACCCCCAGCGGCACACCACCCCCAGCGGCGCCCCCACCCCCAGCGTCGCCCCACTCCCAGCGGCACACCACCCCCAGCGGCACCCCACCCCCAGCGGCACCCCACTCCCAGCGGCACACCACCCCCAGCGGCACCCCACTCCCAGCGGCACACCACCCCCAGCGGCACCCCACCCCCAGCGGCACCCCACTCCCAGCGGCACCCCACTCCCAGCAGCACACCACCCCCAGCGGCACCCCACCCCCAGCGGCACCCCACTCCCAGCGGCACCCCACCCCCAGCGGCACCCCACTCCCAGCGGCACCCCACCCCCAGCGGCACACCACCCCCAGCGGCACCCCACTCCCAGCGGCACCCCACCCCCAGCGGCACACCACCCCCAGCGGCACCCCACTCCCAGCGGCACCCCACCCGCGGCACCCCACCCCCAGCGGCACCCCACTCCCAGCGGCACCCCACCCCCAGCGGCACCCCACCCCCAGCGGCACCCCACCCCCAGCGGCACCCCACTCCCAGCGGCACCCCGCTCCCAGCGGCACACCACCCCCAGCAGCACCCCACCCCCAGCGGCACCCCACTCCCAGCGGCACCCCACCCCCAGCGGCACCCCACTCCCAGCGGCACCCCACCCCCAGCGGCACCCCACCCCCAGCGGCACCCCACCCCCAGCGGCACACCACCCCCAGCGGCACCCCACTCCCAGCGGCACCCCACCCCCAGCGGCACACCACCCCGAGCGGCACACCACCCCCAGCGGCACCCCACCCCCAGAGGCACCCCACTCCCAGCGGCACCCCACCCCCAGCGGCACCCCACTCCCAGCGGCACCCCACCCGCGGCACCCCACCCCCAGCGGCACCCCACTCCCAGCGGCACCCCACTCCCAGCGGCACCCCACCCCCAGCGGCACCCCACTCCCAGCGGCACCCCACTCCCAGCGGCGCACCACCCCCAGCGGCGCACCACCCCCAGCGGCGCCCCACCCCCAGCGGCACCCCACTCCCAGCGGCACCCCACTCCCAGCGGCACCCCACTCCCAGCGGCACCCCACCCCCAGCGGCACCCCACTCCCAGCGGCACCCCACTCCCAGCGGCACCCCACTCCCAGCGGCACCCCACTCCCAGCGGCACCCCACTCCCAGCGGCGCCCCACTCCCAGCGGCACCCCACTCCCAGCGGCACCCCACTCCCAGCGGCACCCCACCCCCAGCGGCGCCCCACCCCCAGCGGCACCCCACCCCCAGCGGCACCCCACTCCCAGCGGCACCCCACTCCCAGCGGCACACCACCCCCAGCGGCACCCCACCCCAGCGGCACCCCACTCCCAGCGGCGCCCCACTCCCAGCGGCGCCACACTCCCAGCGGCGCCACACCCCCAGCGGCACCCCACTCCCAGCGGCGCACCACTCCCAGCGGCGCCACACTCCCAGCGGCGCCACACTCCCAGCGGCGCCCCACTCCCAGCGGCGCACCACTCCCAGCGGCGCACCACTCCCAGCGGCGCCACACTCTCAGCGGCGCACCACTCCCAGCGGCGCACCACTCCCAGCGGCGCACCACTCCCAGCGGCACCCCACCCCCAGCGGCACCCCACTCCCAGCGGCGCCCCACTCCCAGCGGCGTACCACTCCCAGCGGCGCACCACTCCCAGCGGCACCCCACCCCCAGCGGCACCCCACCCCCAGCGGCGCCCCACTCCCAGCGGCGCCCCACCGCTGGGAGTGTGTGTGAGTATATGTATGTATGAACAACTCGATAAATAATAATAATAATAAAATAAAGAGCCTTAAACAGAACATGCGTACTACTCACCTAGTTGTGTTTGCGGGGGTTGAGCTCTGACTCTTTGGTCCCGCCTCTCATCTGTCAATCAACTGGTGTACAAATTCCTGAGCCTATTTGGCTCTATCTTATCTACATTTGAAACTGTGTATGGAGTCAGCCTCCACCACAACACTACTTAATGCATTCCATTTGTTAACTACTCTGACACTGAAAAAGTTCTTGCTAACGTCTCTGTGGCTCATCTGGGTACTAAGTTTCCACCTGTGTCCCCTTGTTCGTGTCCCACCCACGCTAAAGAGTTTGTCTTTGTCCACCCTGTCAATTCCCCGGAGAATTTTGTAGGTGGTTATCATGTCTCCCCTTACTCTTCTGTTTTCCAGGGTTGTGAGGTTCAGCTTCCTTAGCCTTTCCTCGTAACTCATTCCTCTCAGTTCCGGAACCAGTCTCGTGGCATACCTCTTAATCTTCTCTAACTTTGTCTTGTGTTTAACTAGGTATGGACTCCAGGCTGGAGCTGCATTCTCCAGGATTGGTCTTACATAAGTGGTATACAGGGTCCTGAACGATTCCTTACACAAGTTTCTAAAGGCAGTTCTTATATTGGCAAGTCTAGCATATGCCGCTCATGATATCCTTTTGATGTGGGCCTCAGGGGACAGGTTCGGTGTGATATCAACCCCCAGATCTTTCTCTCTATTTGACTCTTGCAGGATTTCACCTCCCAGATGGTACCTTGTGTTCAGCCTTCTGCTCCCTTCGCCTAATTTCATTACTTTACACTTTCCTGAGTTAAACTTTAGCAGCCATTTTCTAGACCATTCTTGCAGTTTGTCCAGGTCATCCTGTAGTCTCTGTATCTTCATCCGTCATGATTCTTCTCATAATTTTTGCATCAACAGCAAACATTGAGAGGAATGAGTCTATACCCTCTGGAAGGTCGTTTACATATACTAGAAACAGAATGGGTCCGAGAACAGAGCCCTGTGGGACTCCGCTGGTGACATCTCGCCACTCTGATGCCCCCCCCCCCCCTCACCGTTATTCGCTGTTTCCTGTTGCTTAGCTACTCCCTTATCCACTGGAGCACCTTACCTTTGACTCCTGCCTGCTGCTCCAACTTTTGTAACAGCCTTTTTTCTGAGGTACTGTGTCAAAGGCTGTGTGGAAGCATCGGAGTGTGTATATATGAATGCTACACAGTATTCATCTATAGACATCCATATATGGTGAAACACATGTGAAGAACCTCTCACACACTCACAGCTCCCTAACAAGAGGGAACCAGCTTAGCTTAGCTGCCAACACCCACACATCGTGTCAGCAAGGCGGACAGCCCGCCTGGTTTCATACCTCTCACTGTATTTCCCACTTACATCGTGTCAGCAAGGCGGACAGCCCGCCTGCTTTCATACCTCTCACTGTATTTCCCACTTACATCGTGTCAGCAAGGCGGACAGCCCGCCTGCTTTCATACCTCTCACTGTATTTCCGACTTCTATACTTCCCATCACCTATGCCTCTCCTTCCTCTTTACTCCCCCCCCCCCCCCAAAAGAAAAGTACCAAATAGCTTCTGACACAAGCTCTGTAACCCTTCAAGTAGTCTAAGGTAGCCGGATGAATGCTCACGGGGCTCATGTGGTACTGGGCAACAATGTTAAGATGTAGACAATGTAAAGTAGAGCGTGTACTCACCAGCAGCGAGCTTCGTGGTGTACTCCTTGTTCTCTACGATGTAGTCCAGGCCGATTCTCGAGTCCATCTCGGCTCTGAGGGCGGACTCGCACTCAACCTGCAGGACGTGGGCATAGTTAACTGACATGGGTACTAGTAGTGGGCATAGTTAACTGACATGGGTACCAGTAGTGGGCATAGTTAACTGACATGGGTACTAGTAGTGGGCATAGTTAACTGACATGGGTACTAGTAGTGGGTATAGTTAACTGACATGGGTACCAGTAGTGGGCATAGTTAACTGACATGGGTACTGAGTAGTGGGCATAGTTAACTGACATGGGTACCAGTAGTGGGCATAGTTAACTGACATGGGTACTGAGTAGTGGGCATAGTTAACTGACATGGGTACTGAGTAGTGGGCATAGTTAACTGACATGGGTACCAGTAGTGGGCATAGTTAACTGACATGGGTACTGAGTAGTGGGCATAGTTAACTGACAAGGGTACTAATAGTGGGCATAGTTAACTGACATATATGACAAATAATATATAAATAGAAGATACTTCAAGGCCAGTTCCCAAATTTGCACAGTAAAATAACAACATACTGGAACGAAAGATACGGAAAGAACTGGAGAATAGAACCAGTGAGGAGTAGAGGTGCCATAGGCACAATCAGAGAACACTGTCTGAACATCAGAGGTCCACAGCTGTTCAACACCCTCCCAGCAAGCATTAGAAATATTGCAGGAACAAAGGTGGATGTATTCAAGAGGCACTTAGACAAGTTCTTGCAATAAGTGCCGGACCAACCAGGCTGTAGCAAATATGTGGGCCTGCGGGCCGCGTCAAGCAACAGCGCATGAAGCGTGGTGCTATTATCTACTGTCTCTCCATGGTTAGGTTAGGTTAAAGTTACTTTAGGTTAAGGTTTGCTAAGGTTAGGTTAGGTTAGATTATGTTTCATTACGTTTGGATACGTTAATGCGATGTATTATTGACGATAATGTCAAATCTGGACTTCGAAAACTGTTAAATATGTCCAAATTCGTTTACAGAACACCATATTCTTCAAAGAAAATATTTTTAAAATAAGCTTTTTACATTTTAAACCATTGATTTCTATTATATAAAAGTTATAACTTGAGAATCTCTGTTTACAACAAAATTTAATTTGCCAGTTTACAAGTATACTATGACTGGAACTGTAATATGCTTTCCGACCTTCACAAATATGTGGGTAACAATATTCAGGTGGTTTGAGGGGGGGGGGATGGTTGTTTGAGGGGGTGTGATTGCTTGAGGGGGGGTGTGATTGCTTGAGGGTTTGTGATTGCTTGAAGGGGGGATATGGTTACTTGAGGAGGGGTGTGTGGTTGCTTGAGGGGTGTATGGTTGCTTGAGGGGTGTGTGGTTGCTTGAGGGGTGTGTGGTTGCTTGAGGGGGGTGTGGTTGCTTGAAGGGGGGTGTGGTTGCTTGAGGGGTGTGTGTGGTTGCTTGAAGGGGGATGTGGTTGCTTGAGGGGGGATGTGGTTGCTTGAGGGGGGTGTGGTTGCTTGAGGGGGGGTGTGGTTGCTTGAGGGTGGTGTGGTTGCTTGAAGGGGGATGTGGTTGCTTGAAGGGGGATGTGGTTGCTTGAGGGGGGATGTGGTTGCTTGAGGGGGGATGTGGTTGCTTGAAGGGGGATGTGGTTGCTTGAGGGAGGATGTGGTTGTTTGAGGGGGGATGTGGTTGCTTGAGGGGAGTGTGGTTGCTTGAAGGGGGATGTGGTTGCTTGAGGGGGATGTGGTTGCTTGAGGGGGGGTGTGGTTGCTTGAAGGGGGATGTGGTTGTTTGAGGGGGGATGTGGTTGCTTGAGGGGAGTGTGGTTGCTTGAGGGGGGTGTGGTTGCTTGAAGGGGGATGTGGTTGCTTGAGGGGGATGTGGTTGCTTGAGGGGGGGTGTGGTTGCTTGAAGGGGGATGTGGTTGCATGAAGGGGGATGTGGTTGCTTGAGGGGGGATGTGGTTGCTTGAAGGAGGATGTGGTTGCTTGAAGGGGGATGTGGTTGCTTGAGGGGGGATGTGGTTGCTTGAGGGGGATGTGGTTGCTTGAGGGGGGATGTGATTGCTTGAGGGGGGATGTGGTTGCTTGAAGGGGGATGTAGTTGCTTGAGGGGGGATGTGGTTGCTTGAAGGGGGATGTGGTTGCTTGAGGGGGGATGTGGTTGCTTGAAGGGGGATGTGGTTTCTTGAAGGGGGATGTGGTTGCTTGAGGGGGGATGTGGTTGCTTGAGGGGGGTGTGGTTGCTTGAAGGGGGATGTGGTTGCTTAAAGGGGGATGTGGTTGCTTGAGGGGGGATGTGGTTGCTTGAGGGTGGTGTGGTTGCTTGAGGGGGGGATGTGGTTGCTAAAGGGGGGATGTGGTTGCTTGAGGGGGGATGTGGTTGCTTGAGGGGGGATGTGGTTGCTTGAGGGTGGTGTGGTTGCTTGAAGGGGGATGTGGTTGCTTGAAGGGGGATGTGGTTGCTTGAAGGGGGATGTGGTTGCTTGAAGGGGGATGTGGTTGCTTGAGGGGGGATGGGTTGCTTGAAGGGGGATGTGGTTGCTTGAGGGGGGATGTGGTTGCTTGAGGGGGGTGTGGTTGCTTGAGGGGGGTGTGGTTGCTTGAAGGGGGTGTGGTTGCTTGAGGGAGATGTGGTTGCTTGAGGGGGATATGTGGTTGCTTGAGGGGGATGTGTGGTTGCTTGAGGGGGTGTGTGGTTGCTTGAGGGGTGTGTGGTTGCTTGAGGGGTGTGTGGTTGCTTGAGGGGGATGTGGTTGCTTGAGGGGGATGTGGTTGCTTGAGGGGGATGTGGTTGCTTGAGTGGGGTGTGGTTGCTTGAGGGGGGTGTGGTTGCTTGAGGGGTGTGTGGTTGCTTGAGGGGTGTGTGGTTGCTTGAGGGGGTTTGGTTGCTTGAGGGGGTGTGGTTGCTTAAGGGGGTGAGGTTGTTTGAGTGGGTGGGGGGTGTTGTTGCTTGAGGGGGGATACCTGGTTGATGGGGTTCTGGGAGTTCTTCTACTCCCCAAGCCCGGCCCGAGGCCAAACTTGACTTGTGAGAGTTTGGTCCACTAGGCTGTTGCTTTCAGCGGCCCGCTGGCCCACATACCCACCACAGCCCGGTTGGTCCGGCACTCCTTCGAGGAAACAATCTATTTTCCTCTTGAAGATGTCCACGGTTGTTCCCACAATATTTCTGATAGTCGCTGGGAGGACGTTGAACAACCGGGGACCTCTGATGTTTATGCAGTGTTCTCTGATTGTGCCTATGGCACCTCTGGTCTTCACTGGTTCTGTTCTGCATTGTCTTCCATATCGTTGACTCCAGTACGTTGTTACTTTACTGTGTAGATTTGGGACCTGGCCTTCCAGTATTTTCCATGTGTATATTATTTGGTATCTCTCTCGTCTCCTGTCTAGAGAGTACATTTGGAGAGCTTTGAGACGATCTCAATAATTTAGGTGTTTTATCTCGTCTATGCGTGCCGTATATGTTCTCTATCTCAATTTCAGCAATCTCTCCTGCTCTGAAAGGGGAAGTGAGCACTGAGCAGTACTCAGGACGGGACAACACAAGTGATTTGAAGAGTACAACCATTGTGATGGGATCTCTGGACTTTAAAGTTCTCGTAATCCATCCTATCATTTTTCTGGCTGACGCAATACTTGCTTCGTTATGCTCCCTAAACGTTAGGTCGTCGGACATCATTATTCTTAAATCCTTGACATGCTGTTTTCCTTCTATTGCAGATTCGATTGTGTTTTGTACCCTGCATTATGTTTAAGATCCTCATTTTTGCCGTATTTGAGTACCTGGAATTTATCACCTTTAAACATCATGTTATTTTCTGCTGCCCAATCGAAAACTTTGTTAATATCTGTTTGTAGTTTATCAATGTCTTCAGCAGAGGTAATTTTCATGCTGATTTTTGTATCATCTGCAAAGGATAACACGAAGCTGTGACTTGTGTTTATGTCTATATCTGATATGAGAATAAGGAACAGCAGTGGTGCAAGGACTGTACCTTGGGGTACAGAGCTTTTAACTGCACTCGGACTCGATTTTACTTGATTGACTGTTACTCTTTGTGTTCTGTTCGACAGGAAATTGAGTATCCAGCGTCCTACTTTACCAGTTATACCCATTGACCTCATTTTGTGTGCAATCACTCCATGGTCACATTTGTCGAATGCCTTTGCAAAATCTGTGTATACGACATCTGCATTATGTTTTTCCTCTAATGCCTCAGTGATTTTGTCATAGTGGTCAAGTAGCTGTGAGAGGCATGATCTTCCCGCTCTAAATCCATGTTGGCCTGGATTGTGGAGGTCATTGGTTTCCATGAATCTAGTGACCTGACTCCTGATCACTCTCTCAAATACTTTTATTATGTGGGACGTTAGTGCAACTGGTCTATAATTCTTTGCCAATGCTTTGCTACCACCCTTGTGTAGAGGGGCAATGTCTGCTGCTTTAAGCGCATCTGGTATCTTCCCCGTGTCCAAGCTCTTCCTCCACACTATACTGAATGCCTGTGCTACTGGCACTTTGCATTTCTTTATATATATTGAATTCCATGAGTCTGGACCCGGGGCTGAGTGCATGGGAATATTGTCAATTTCTCTTTCAAAATCTGCCACGCTCGTGTTGATATCAGTTATATTTACAGGGGTTTGAGTATCATTCATAAAGAAATTGTCCGAATCTTCCACTTTCATGCTGAGTATCGGAGTGCTAAACATGTCCTCGTACTTCTTTTTTTTAGGATTTCACTAATTTCTTTGTCATCCTCAGTGTATGAACCTTCACTAATACGAGTAAGTCCAATACTGGCAGTGGTTTTCGCTTTTGATTTAGCATATGTGAAGAAATATTTTGGGTTTTTCTTTATTTCTTGAATTGCTTTCTGTTCTAGTTGCCTTTCTTCAGTCTGATAGGAATGCTTCATTCTCTGTTCGATTTCTTCAATCTCCCTGTTTAAATTATTTCTTCTCTGTATGGAGAGTCGTGTTTGCTTAAGCATTTCCGTTAATTTCTTCATCGTTTTGTAATGTCGTCTGCGTTCTCTTTCTACATTGGGCCTCTTTCTGGCTTTCCTCAAAGGAACATGTTTCAGGCAGACTTCATTGGCTTCAGAAGTCAGTTTTTCTATTCCTTGTGTAGGATTTTTATTAATTAGAGCATTTTCCCATTGAATGTTTGTAAGTTCCCTGTTTATTTTCTCCCAGTCTATCCTCTTATTATTAAAATTGAATTTATTGAATAGCCCTCCTCGCTTGTTGTTTCTCGTGGGCCTACTACCGTTATTAATGTTAGTTTGCACTTCAATGAGATTGTGGTCCGAGTACGTAGTGTCTGAGACAGTAATGTCTCTGATTAGCTCCTCATTGTTCGTGAATATCAGGTCCCGCGTGTTTTCGTTCCTAGTCGGTTCTGTAATCTGCTGACTGAGCGAGAATTTGTCACAGAATCACAGGGGATGTGGTTGCTTTAGGGGGGATGTGGTTGCTTGAGGGGGTGTGGTTGTTTGAGGGAGGTGTGGTTTCTTGAGGGGGTGTGGTTGTTTGAAGGGGGTGTGGTTGCTTGAAGGGGGTGTGGTTGCTTGAGGAGGATGTGGTTGCTTGAGGGGGGATGTGGTTGCTTGAAGAGGGTGTTGTTGCTTGAGGGGGGGGGGGTGTAGTTGCTTGAGGGGGGGTTGTGGTTGCTTGAGAGGTGTGTGGTTGCTTGAGGGGGGGTCGTTGCTTGAGGGGGGGTCGTTGCTTGAGGGGGGATGTAGTTGCTTGAGGGGGGATGTGGTTGCTTGAGAGGGGTGTGGTTGCTTGAGGGGGGTGTGGTTGCTTGAGGGGGGGTGTGGTTGCTTGAGGGGGGGTGTGGTTGCTTGAGGGGGTGGTGTGGTTGCTTGTGAGGGGGTGTTGTTGCTTGAGGGGGAGATATGGTTGCTTGAGGGGGGGATGTGGTTGCTTGAGGGGGGATGTGGTTGCTTGAGGGGAGTGTGTGGTTGCTTGAGGGGGGTGTTGTTGCTTGAGGGGGAGGTATGGTTGCTTGAAGGGGGTTGTGGTTGCTTGAGGGGGGGTTGTGGTTGCTTGACGGTAATGGATGTGGTCTGAGGGGTCTGTGCACGCAAGCAAGCACCAAGCCTCTGACTTGCTATCGCTCTGAATCACCATTCTGAACCATGTCTCTTGAGGCACCCATCTCCTGGCAGGGGTCGGCGCGTTTTCTTTGACCGCAGTCAACGGGGTGCTGAGGGCCGCTGTCAACAGGGTGCTGAGGGCCGCTGTCAACGGGGTGCTGAGGACCGCTGTCAACGGGGTGCTGAGGGACCGCTGTCAACGGGGTGCTGAGGGCCGCTGTCAACGGGGTACTGAGGGCCGCTGTCAACGGGGGTGCTGAGGGCCGCTGTCAACGGGGATGCTGAGGGCCGCTGTCAACGGGGATGCTGAGGGCCGCTATCAACGGGGAATGCTGAGGGCCGCTGTCAACGGGGGATGCTGAGGGCCGCTGTCAACGGGGGTGCTGAGGGTCCGCTGTCAACGGGGGTGCTGAGGGTCCGCTGTCAACGGGGGTGCTGAGGGCCGCTGTCAACGGGGGTGCTGAGGGCCGCTGTCAACGGGGTGCTGAGGACCGCTGTCAACGGGGTGTTGAGGGACCGCTGTCAACGGGGTGCTGAGGGCCGCTGTCAACGGGGGTGCTGAGGGCCGCTGTCAACGGGGGTGCTGAGGGCCGCTGTCAACGGGGATGCTGAGGGCCGCTGTCAACGGGGATGCTGAGGGCCGCTGTCAACGGGGATGTTGAGGGCCGCTGTCAACAGGGATGCTGAGGGCCGCTGTCAACGGGGGTGCTGAGGGCCGCTGTCAACAGGGGTGCTGAGGGTCGCTGTCAACGGGGGTGCTGAGGGTCGCTGTCAACGGGGGTGCTGAGGGCCGCTGTCAACGGGGGTGCTGAGGGCCGCTGTCAACGGGATACTGAGGGTCGCTGTCAACGGGGTGCTGAGGGCCGCTGTCAACGGGGGTGCTGAGGGCCGCTGTCAACGGGGGTGCTGAGGGCCGCTGTCAACGGGGGTGCTGAGGGCCGCTGTCAACGGGGGTGCTGAGGGCCGCTGTCAACGGGATGCTGAGGGCCGCTGTCAACAGGGGGTGCTGAGGGTCGCTGTCAACGGGGGTGCTGAGGGCCGCTGTCAACGGGGGTGCTGAGGGCCGCTGTCAACGGGGGTGCTGAGGGCCGCTGTCAACGGGATGCTGAGGGCCGCTGTCAACGGGGGTGCTGAGGGTCGCTGTCAACGGGATGCTGAGGGCCGCTGATAACTGGGGGCTGAGGGGCTGCTGTCAACGGGGTGCTGAGGGCCGCTGTCAACGGGGGTGCTGAGGGCCGCTGTCAACGGGATGCTGAGGGCCGCTGTCAACGGGGGTGCTGAGGGCCGCTGTCAACGGGGGTGCTGAGGGCCGCTGTCAACGGGGGTGCTGAGGACCGCTGTCAACGGGGGTGCTGAGGGCCGCTGTCAACGGGGGTGCTGAGGACCGCTGTCAACGGGGGTGCTGAGGGCCGCTGTCAACGGGGGTGCTGAGGGCCGCTGTCAACGGGGGTGCTGAGGACCGCTGTCAACGGGGGTGCTGAGGGCCGCTGTCAACGGGGGTGCTGAGGGCCGCTGTCAACGGGGGTGCTGAGGGCCACTGATAACGGGGTGCTGAGTGCCGTTGTCAACGAGGTGCTGAGGGCCGCTGTCAACGAGGTGCTGAGGGCCGCTGTCAACGGGGGTGCTGTTGGCCGCTGTCAACGAGGTGCTGAGGGCCGCTGTCAACGAGGTGCTGAGGGCCGCTGTCAACGAGGTGCTGAGGGCCACTGTCAACGAGGTGCTGAGTGCCGTTGTCAACGAGGTGCTGAGGGCCGCTGTCAACGGTGCTGAGGGCCGCTGTCAACGGGGGTGCTGTTGGCCGCTGTCAACGAGGTGCTGAGGGCCGCTGTCAACGAGGTGCTGAGGGCCGCTGTCAACGAGGTGCTGAGGGCCGCTGTCAACGAGGTGCTGAGGGCCGCTGTCAACGAGGTGCTGAGGGCCGCTGTCAACGAGGTGCTGAGGGCCGCTGTCAACGAGGTGCTGAGTGCCGTTGTCAACGAGGTGCTGAGGGCCGCTGTCAACGGTGCTGAGGGCCGCTGTCAACGGGGGTGCTGTTGGCCGCTGTCAACGAGGTGCTGAGGGCCGCTGTCAACGAGGTGCTGAGGGCCGCTGTCAACGAGGTGCTGAGGGCCGCTGTCAACGAGGTGCTGAGGGCCGCTGTCAACGAGGTGCTGAGGGCCGCTGTCAACGAGGTGCTGAGGGCCGCTGTCAACGGGGGTGCTGTTGGCCGCAGGCGGTATAGGGCAAAAAGTGTCCGGCGTGAACGGTTGTGTATAAAATGATATGGATTACGCGGGTGAGTGGGGAGTGGGCGGGGCGGACCGCGGCTCCAGAGGTTACTGGGAGATGAATGTTGGGGGGGGGGAGTGAGGCAGGTCTCGTCTGTGGCGCTCTCATTACTTCCTCACACCGCTCTTGACGGTCGTACTTACCTATTTGTACTCACCTATTTGTGCTTGCGGGGGTTGAGCTTTGGCTCTTTGGTCCCGCCTCTCAACTGTCAATCAACTGGTGTACAGATTCCTGAGCCTACTGGGCTCTATCATATCTGTGTATGGAAACTGTGTATGGAGTCAGCCTCCACCACATCACTGCCTAATGCATTCCATCCGTTAACTGCTCTGACACTGAAAAAGTTCCTTCTAACGTCTCTGTGGCTCATGTGGGTACTCAGTTTCCACCTGTGTCCCCTTGTTCGCGTCCCACCAGTGTTGAATAGTTTATCCTTGTTTACCCGGTTGATTCCTCTGAGGATTTTGTAGGTTGTGATCATGTTTCCCCTTACTCTTCTGTCTTCCAGTGTCGTAAGGTGCATTTCCCGCAGCCTTTCCTCGTAACTCATGCCTCTTAGTTCTGGGACAAGTCTAGTGGCATACCTTTGGACTTTTTTCAGCTTCGTCTTGTGCTTGATAAGATACGGGCTCCATGCTGGGGCCGCATACTCCAGGATTGGTCTTACGTATGTGGTGTACAAGATTCTGAATGATTCCTTACACAGGTTCCTGAACGCTGTTCTGATGTTAGCCAGCCTCGCATATGCCGCAGACGTTATTCTTTTTATGTGGGCTTCAGGAGACAGGTTTGGTGTGATATCAACTCCTAGATCTTTCTCTCTGTCCGTTTCATTAAGTACTTCATCTCCTATTTTGTATCCTGTGTCTGGCCTCCTGTTTCCACTGCCTAGTTTCATTACTTTGCATTTACTCGGGTTGAACTTCAACAGCCATTTGTTGGACCATTCACTCAGTCTGTCTAAGTCATCTTGTAGCCTCCTACTATCGTCCTCAGTTTCAATCCTCACAATTTTTGCATCATCGGCAAACATTGAGAGAAACGATTCTATACCCTCTGGGAGATCATTTACATATATCAGAAACAGTATAGGTCCAAGGACTGACCCCTGCGGGACTCCACTCGTAACGTCTCGCCAATCTGAGACGTCACCCCTCACACTGACTCGTTGTCTCCTGTTGCTTAGGTACTCCTGTATCCAACGGAGTACCTTCCCTTTCACTCCAGCCTGCATCTCCAGCTTTTTCACTAGCCTCCTGTGTGGCACTGTATCAAAGGCTTTCTGACAATCCAAAAATATGCAGTCTGCCCACCCTTCTCTTTCTTGCCTTATTTTTGTTGCCTGGTCGTAGAATTCAAGTAACCCTGTGAGGCAGGACCTGTCATCCCTGAACCCATGTTGATGCTATGTTATAAAGTTCTTTCGCTCCAGATGCTCCACTAGCTTTCTTCGCACAATCTTCTCCATCAGCTTGCATGGTATGCAGGTTAGGGACACTGGCCTGTAGTTCACTGCCTCCTATCTATCCCCTTTCTTGTATATCGGGACTACGTTAGCTGCTTTCCAAATTTCTGGCAGTTCCCCTGTTGCCAGTGATTTGTTATACACTATGGAGAGTGGTAGGCACAGTTCTTCTGCTCCTTCCTTTAGTATCGAAGGGGAGATTCCATCTGGGCCAATAGCCTTTGTCACATCCAACTCTAGTAAACACTTACTTACTTCCCCGCTGGTAATCTCAAACTCTTCCAGTGGTTCCTGGTTAGCTATTCCCTCTCTTATCTCTGGGATTTCTCCTTGCTCTAAGGTGAAGACCTCTTGGAATTTCTTATTCAGTTCCTCACACACTTCCTTGTCGTTTG
>NC_091225.1:9623084-9655584 GCF_040958095.1 Procambarus clarkii | reverse complement strand
GGAGAGATACATAATAATTTACACATGGAAAATAGTAGAGGGGCTGGTCCCTAACCTGCACACAGAAATAACATCACATGAGACCAGATGGCATGGCAGGATGTGCCCCGTTGAAAAGCAGAGGTGCAACAGGTACTCTGAGAGAGAACTCTATGAACATCAGAGGCCCGAGACTGTTCAACACGCTTCCATTACACATAAGGGACATAACTGGCCGACCCCTCACAGTGTTCAAGAGGGAACTTGATAAACACCTCCAAAGGATACCTGATCAACCAGGCTGTGACTCATACGTCAGATCGCGAGCAGCCGCGACTAGTCCAGCAACGAGGAGGCCTGGTCGACGACCAGGCCGCGGGGTCGATAAGCCTCGAAATCACCTCAAGGTAACCTTAAGGTATGGGTACTGAAAGTGTATGCAGAAGCACTTTGCTTACCACTCTCCATAGTGTATAGTAGGTCACTGGAGACGGCCCACACTCTTATACACAGTCCAACACTGCTACACCCACACCCAACACACACAGTCCAACACTGCTACACCCACACCCAACACACACAGTCCAACACTGCTACACCCACACTCTCACATGAAGTCCAACACTGCTACACACACAGTCCAACACTGCTACACCCACACTCTCACACACAGTCCAACACTGCTACACACACAGTCCAACACTGCTACACACACAGTCCAACACTGCTACACACACAGTCCAACACTGCTACACACACAGTCCAACACTGCTACACACACAGGCCAACACTGCTACACACACAGTCCAACACTGCTACACACACAGTCCAACACTGCTACACACACAGTCCAACACTGCTACACACACAGTCCAACACTGCTACACACACAGGCCAACACTGCTACACACACAGTCCAACACTGCTACACACACAGTCCAACACTGCTACACACACAGTCCAACACTGCTACACACACAGGCCAACACTGCTACATACACAGTCCAACACTGCTACGCACACAGTCCAACACTGCTACACACACAGTCCAACACTGCTACACACACAGTCCAACACTGCTACACACACAGTCCAACACTGCTTACACACACAGTCCAACACTGCTACACACACAGTCCAACACTGCTACACACACAGTCCAACACTGCTACACACACAGGCCAACACTGCTACACACACAGTCCAACACTGCTACACACACAGGCCAACACTGCTACACACACAGGCCAACACTGCTACACACACAGGCCAACACTGCTACACACACAGTCCAACACTGCTACACACACAGGTCCAACACTGCTACACACACAGTCCAACACTGCTACACACACAGGCCAACACTGCTACACACACAGTCCAACACTGCTACACACACAGGCCAACACTGCTACACACACAGGCCAACACTGCTACACACACAGGCCAACACTGCTACACACACAGTCCAACACTGCTACACACACAGGCCAACACTGCTACACACACAGGCCAACACTGCTACACACACAGGCCAACACTGCTACACACACAGTCCAACACTGCTACACACACAGTCCAACACTGCTACACACACAGTCCAACACTGCTACACACACAGGCCAACACTGCTACACACACAGTCCAACACTGCTACACACACAGGCCAACACTGCTACACACACAGTCCAACACTGCTACACACACAGGCCAACACTGCTACACACACAGTCCAACACTGCTACACACACAGGCCAACACTGCTACACACACAGTCCAACACTGCTACACACACAGGCCAACACTGCTACACACACAGTCCAACACTGCTACACACACAGTCCAACACTGCTACACACACAGGCCAACACTGCTACACACACAGTCCAACACTGCTACACACACAGGCCAACACTGCTACACACACAGGCCCAACACTGCTACACACACAGGCCAACACTGCTACACACACAGGCCAACACTGCTACACACACAGTCCAACACTGCTACACACACAGGCCAACACTGCTACACACACAGGCCAACACTGCCTACACACACAGGCCAACACTGCTACACACACAGGCCAACACTGCTACACACACAGTCCAACACTGCTACACACACAGTCCAACACTGCTACACCACAGTCCAACACTCTTACACACACAGTCCAACACTGCTACACACACAGGCCAAACACTGCTACACCACACAGTCCAACACTGCTACACACAAAGGCCAACACTGCTACAACACACAGGCAACACTGCTACACACACAGGCCAACACTGCTACACACACAGGCCAACACTGCTACACAAACATTCCAACACTGCTACACACACAGTCCACACAATGCTACACAACACAGGCCAACACTGCTACACACACAGGCCAACACTGTACACACCCACAGTCCAACACACTGCGTCACACACAAGGCCAACACTGCTACACACACAGGCCAACACTGCTACACCACACAGGCCAACACTGCTACACACAAGGCCCAAACACTGCGACACACACAGGCCAACACTGCTACACACACAGGCCAACACTGCTACACACACAGTCCAACACTGCTACACACACAGTCCAACACTGCTACACACACAGGCCAACACTGCTACACACACAGGCCAACACTGCTACACACACAGTCCAACACTGCTACACACACAGGCCAACACTGCTACACACACAGGCCAACACTGCTACACACACAGGCCAACACTGCTACACACACAGTCCAACACTGCTACACACACAGTCCAACACTGCTACACACACAGTCCAACACTGCTACACACACAGGCCAACACTGCTACACACACAGTCCAACACTGCTACACACACAGTCCAACACTGCTACACACACAGTCCAACACTGCTACACACACAGGCCAACACTGCTACACACACAGGCCAACACTGCCTACACACACAGGCCAACACTGGCTACACACACAGGCCAACCACTGCTACACACACCAGGGCCAACACTGCTACACACACAGGCCAACACTGCTTACACACACAGTCCAACACTGCTACACACACAGTCCAACACTGCTACACACACAGGCCAACACTGCTACATACACAGTCCAACACTGCTACACACACAGTCCAACACTGCTACACACACAGTCCAACACTGCTACACACACAGTCCAACACTGCTACACACACAGGCCAACACTGCTACACACACAGTCCAACACTGCTACACACACAGTCCAACACTGCTACACACACAGGCCAACACTGCTACACACACAGGCCAACACTGCTACACACACAGTCCAACACTGCTACACACACAGGCCAACACTGCTACACACACAGGCCAACACTGCTACACACACAGGCCAACACTGCTACACACACAGTCCAACACTGCTACACACACAGGCCAACACTGCTACACACACAGGCCAACACTGCTACACACACAGGCCAACACTGCTACACACACAGGCCAACACTGCTACACACACAGTCCAACACTGCTACACACACAGTCCAACACTGCTACACACACAGGCCAACACTGCTACACACACAGTCCAACACTGCTACACACACAGGCCAACACTGCTACACACACAGGCCAACACTGCTACACACACAGGCCAACACTGCTACACACACAGTCCAACACTGCTACACACACAGACCAACACTGCTACACACACAGTCCAACACTGCTACACACACAGGCCAACACTGCTACACACACAGTCCAACACTGCTACACACACACAGTCCAACACTGCTACACACACAGTCCAACACTGCTACACACACAGGCCAACACTGCTACACACACAGCACATCCAACACTGCTACACACACAGGCCAACACTGCTACACACACAGTCCAACACTGCTACACACACAGGCCAACACTGCTACACACACAGTCCAACACTGCTACACACACAGTCCAACACTGCTACACACACAGTCCAACACTGCTACACACACAGGCCAACACTGCTACACACACAGGCCAACACTGCTACACACACAGGCCAACACTGCTACACACACAGGCCAACACTGCTACACACACAGGCCAACACTGCTACACACACAGTCCAACACTGCTACACACACAGGCCAACACTGCTACACACACAGGCCAACACTGCCACACACACAGGCCAACACTGCTACACACACAGGCCAACACTGCTACACACACAGTCCAACACTGCTACACACACAGTCCAACACTGCTACACACACAGTCCAACACTGCTACACACACAGTCCAACACTGCTACACACACAGGCCAACACTGCTACACACACAGTCCAACACTGCTACACACACAGGCCAACACTGCTACACACACAGGCCAACACTGCTACACACACAGGCCAACACTGCTACACACACAGGCCAACACTGCTACACACACAGTCCAACACTGCTACACACACAGTCCAACACTGCTACACACACAGGCCAACACTGCTACACACACAGGCCAACACTGCTACACACACAGTCCAACACTGCTTCACACACAGGCCAACACTGCTACACACACAGGCCAACACTGCTACACACACAGGCCAACACTGCTACACACACAGGCCAACACTGCTACACACACAGGCCAACACTGCTACACACACAGGCCAACACTGCTACACACACAGTCCAACACTGCTACACACACAGTCCAACACTGCTACACACACAGGCCAACACTGCTACACACACAGGCCAACACTGCTACACACACAGTCCAACACTGCTACACACACAGGCCAACACTGCTACACACACAGGCCAACACTGCTACACACACAGGCCAACACTGCTACACACACAGTCCAACACTGCTACACACACAGTCCAACACTGCTACACACACAGTCCAACACTGCTACACACACAGGCCAACACTGCTACACACACAGTCCAACACTGCTACACACACAGTCCAACACTGCTACACACACAGTCCAACACTGCTACACACACAGGCCAACACTGCTACACACACAGTCCAACACTGCTACACACACAGGCCAACACTGCTACACACACAGTCCAACACTGCTACACACACAGGCCAACACTGCTACACACACAGTCCAACACTGCTACACACACAGTCCAACACTGCTACACACACAGTCCAACACTGCTACACACACAGGCCAACACTGCTACACACACAGGCCAACACTGCTACACACACAGGCCAACACTGCTACACACACAGGCCAACACTGCTACACACACAGTCCAACACTGCTACACACACAGGCCAACACTGCTACACACACAGGCCAACACTGCTACACACACAGTCCAACACTGCTACACACACAGTCCAACACTGCTACACACACAGGCCAACACTGCTACACACACAGTCCAACACTGCTACACACACAGTCCAACACTGCTACACACACAGTCCAACACTGCTACACACACAGTCCAACACTGCTACACACACAGGCCAACACTGCTACACACACAGGCCAACACTGCTACACACACAGGCCAACACTGCTACACACACAGGCCAACACTGCTACACACACAGGCCAACACTGCTACACACACAGGCCAACACTGCTACACACACAGTCCAACACTGCTACACACACAGTCCAACACTGCTACACACACAGTCCAACACTGCTACACACACAGGCCAACACTGCTACACACACAGGCCAACACTGCTACACACACAGGCCAACACTGCTACACACACAGGCCAACACTGCTACACACACAGGCCAACACTGCTACACACACAGTCCAACACTGCTACACACACAGTCCAACACTGCTACACACACAGGCCAACACTGCTACACACACAGCCAACACTGCTACACACACAGTCCAACACTGCTACACACACAGGCCAACACTGCTACACACACAGGCCAACACTGCTACACACACAGGCCAACACTGCTACACACACAGGCCAACACTGCTACACACACAGGCCAACACTGCTACACACACAGGCCAACACTGCTACACACACAGGCCAACACTGCTACACACACAGGCCAACACTGCTACACACACAGGCCAACACTGCTACACACACAGTCCAACACTGCTACACACACAGGCCAACACTGCTACACACACAGTCCAACACTGCTACACACACAGGCCAACACTGCTACACACACAGGCCAACACTGCTACACACACAGGCCAACACTGCTACACACACAGGCCAACACTGCTACACACACAGGCCAACACTGCTACACACACAGGCCAACACTGCTACACACACAGGCCAACACTGCTACACACACAGGCCAACACTGCTACACACAGGCCAACACTGCTACACACACAGGCCAACACTGCTACACACACAGGCCAACACTGCTACACACACAGGCCAACACTGCTACACACACAGGCCAACACTGCTACACACACAGGCCAACACTGCTACACACACAGGCCAACACTGCTACACACACAGGCCAACACTGCTACACACACAGGCCAACACTGCTACACACACAGGCCAACACTGCTACACACACAGGCCAACACTGCTACACACACAGGCCAACACTGCTACACACACAGGCCAACACTGCTACACACACAGGCCAACACTGCTACACACACAGGCCAACACTGCTACACACACAGTCCAACACTGCTACACACACAGTCCAACACTGCTACACACACAGGCCAACACTGCTACACACAAGGCCAACACTGCTACACACACAGTCCACACTGCTACACACACAGTCCAACACTGCTACACACACAGGCCAACACTGCTACACACACACCAACACACTGCTACACACACAGGCCAACACTGCTACACACACAGGCCAACACTGCTACACACACAGGCCAACACTGCTACACACACAGGCCAACACTGCTACACACACAGGCCAACACTGCTACACACACAGGCCAACACTGCTACACACACAGGCCAACACTGCTACACACACAGGCCAACACTGCTACACACACAGTCCAACACTGCTACACACACAGGCCACACTGCTACACACACAGGCCAACACTGCTACACCACAGTCCAACACTGCTACACACACAGCCAACACTGCTACACACACAGGCCACACTGCTACACACACAGGCCAACACTGCTACACACACAGCCAACACTGCTACACACACAGGCCAACACTGCTACACACACAGGCCAACACTGCTACACACACAGGCCAACACTGCTACACACACAGGCCAACACTGCTACACACACAGGCCAACACTGCTACACACACAGGCCAACACTGCTACACACACAGGCCAACACTGCTTACACACACAGGCCAACACTGCTACACACACAGGCCAACACTGCTACACACACAAGTCCAACACTGCTACACACACAGGCCAACACTGCTACACACACAGGCCAACACTGCTACACACACAGGCCAACACTGCTACACACACAGGCCAACACTGCTACACACACAGGCCAACACTGCTACACACACAGTCCAACTAACAGGCCAACTGCTACACACACAGGCCAACACTGCTACACACACAGGCCAACACTGCTACACACACAGGCCAACACTGCTACACACACAGTCCAACACTGCTACACACACAGGCCAACACTGCTACACACACAGTCCAACACTGCTACACACACAGTCCAACACTGCTACACACACAGGCCAACACTGCTACACACACAGGCCAACACTGCTACACACACAGGCCAACACTGCTACACACACAGGCCAACACTGCTACACACACAGTCCAACACTGCTACACACACAGGCCAACACTGCTACACACACAGTCCAACACTGCTACACACACAGTCCAACACTGCTACACACACAGGCCAACACTGCTACACACACAGTCCAACACTGCTACACACACAGGCCAACACTGCTACACACACAGGCCAACACTGCTACACACACAGGCCAACACTGCTACACACACAGGCCAACACTGCTACACACACAGTCCAACACTGCTACACACACAGGCCAACACTGCTACACACACAGTCCAACGCTGCTACACACACAGGGCCAACACTGCTACACACACAGTCCAACACTGCTACACACACAGTCCAACACTGCTACACACACAGGCCAACACTGCTACACACACAGGCCAACACTGCTACACACACAGTCCAACACTGCTACACACACAGGCCAACACTGCTACACACACAGGCCAACACTGCTACACACACAGGCCAACACTGCTACACACACAGGCCAACACTGCTACACACACAGGCCAACACTGCTACACACACAGGCCAACACTGCTACACACACAGGCCAACACTGCTACACACACAGCCAACACTGCTACACACACAGGCCAACACTGCTACACACACAGTCCAACACTGCTACACACACAGGCCAACACTGCTACACACACAGTCCAACACTGCTACACACACAGTCCAACACTGCTACACACACAGGCCAACACTGCTACACACACAGTCCAACACTGCTACACACACAGGCCAACACTGCTACACACACAGTCCAACACTGCTACACACACAGTCCAACACTGCTACACACACAGGCCAACACTGCTACACACACAGTCCAACACTGCTACACACACAGTCCAACACTGCTACACACACAGTCCAACACTGCTACACACACAGTCCAACACTGCTACACACACAGTCCAACACTGCTACACACACAGTCCAACACTGCTACACACACAGTCCACACTGCTACACACACAGTCCAACACTGCTACACACACAGGCCAACACTGCTACACACACAGGCCAACACTGCTACACACACAGTCCAACACTGCTACACACACAGGCCAACACTGCTACACACACAGGCCAACACTGCTACACACACAGGCCAACACTGCTACACACACAGGCCAACACTGCTACACACACAGGCCAACACTGCTACACACACAGGCCAACACTGCTACACACACAGGCCAACACTGCTACACACACAGTCCAACACTGCTACACACACAGGCCAACACTGCTACACACACAGGCCAACACTGCTACACACACAGGCCAACACTGCTACACACACAGGCCAACACTGCTACACACACAGGCCAACACTGCTACACACACAGGCCAACACTGCTACACACACAGGCCAACACTGCTACACACACAGGCCAACACTGCTACACACACAGGCCAACACTGCTACACACACAGTCCAACACTGCTACACACACAGGCCAACACTGCTACACACACAGGCCAACACTGCTACACACACAGGCCAACACTGCTACACACACAGGCCAACACTGCTACACACACAGGCCAACACTGCTACACACACAGGCCAACACTGCTACACACACAGGCCAACACTGCTACCACACACAGGCCAACACTGCTACACACACAGGCCAACACTGCTACACACACAGGCCAACACTGCTACACACACAGGCCAACACTGCTACACACACAGGCCAACACTGCTACACACACAGGCCAACACTGCTACACACACAGGCCAACACTGCTACACACACAGGCCAACACTGCTACACACACAGGCCAACACTGCTACACACACAGGCCAACACTGCTACACACACAGGCCAACACTGCTACACACACAGGCCAACACTGCTACACACACAGGCCAACACTGCTACACACACAGTCCAACACTGCTACACACACAGGCCAACACTGCTACACACACAGGCCAACACTGCTACACACACAGGCCAACACTGCTACACACACAGGCCAACACTGCTACACACACAGGCCAACACTGCTACACACACAGGCCAACACTGCTACACACACAGGCCAACACTGCTACACACACAGGCCAACACTGCTACCACACACAGGCCAACACTGCTACACACACAGGCCAACACTGCTACACACACAGGCCAACACTGCTACACACACAGGCCAACACTGCTACACACACAGGCCAACACTGCTACACACACAGTCCAACACTGCTACACACACAGGCCAACACTGCTACACACACAGGCCAACACTGCTACACACACAGGCCAACACTGCTACACACACAGTCCAACACTGCTACACACACAGGCCAACACTGCTACACACACAGTCCAACACTGCTACACACACAGGCCAACACTGCTACACACACAGGCCACACTGCTACACACACAGGCCAACACTGCTACACACACAGGCCAACACTGCTACACACACAGGCCAACACTGCTACACACACAGGCCAACACTGCTACACACACAGGCCAACACTGCTACACACACAGGCCAACACTGCTACACACACAGTCCAACACTGCTACACACACAGGCCAACACTGCTACACACACAGGCCAACACTGCTACACACACAGGCCAACACTGCTACACACACAGGCCAACACTGCTACACACACAGTCCAACACTGCTACACACACAGGCCAACACTGCTACACACACAGGCCAACACTGCTACACACACAGTCCAACACTGCTACACACACAGGCCAACACTGCTACACACACAGGCCAACACTGCTACACACAGTCCAACACTGCTACACACACAGGCCAACACTGCTACACACACAGGCCAACACTGCTACACACACAGGCCAACACTGCTACACACACAGGCCAACACTGCTACACACACAGTCCAACACTGCTACACGCACAGGCCAACACTGCTACACACACAGTCCAACACTGCTACACACACAGTCCAACACTGCTACACACACAGGCCAACACTGCTACACACACAGTCCAACACTGCTACACACACAGGCCAACACTGCTACACACACAGGCCAACACTGCTACACACACAGGCCAACACTGCTACACACACAGGCCAACACTGCTACACACACAGTCCAACACTGCTACACACACAGGCCAACACTGCTACACACACAGTCCAACACTGCTACACACACAGGCCAACACTGCTACACACACAGTCCAACACTGCTACACACACAGTCCAACACTGCTACACACACAGGCCAACACTGCTACACACACAGGCCAACACTGCTACACACACAGTCCAACACTGCTACACACACACAGGCCAACACTGCTACACACACAGGCCAACACTGCTACACACACAGGCCAACACTGCTACACACACAGGCCAACACTGCTACACACACAGGCCAACACTGCTACACACACAGGCCAACACTGCTACACACACAGGCCAACACTGCTACACACACAGGCCAACACTGCTACACACACAGGCCAACACTGCTACACACACAGTCCAACACTGCTACACACACAGGCCAACACTGCTACACACACAGTCCAACACTGCTACACACACAGTCCAACACTGCTACACACACAGTCCAACACTGCTACACACACAGGCCAACACTGCTACACACACAGTCCAACACTGCTACACACACAGTCCAACACTGCTACACACACAGGCCAACACTGCTACACACACAGTCCAACACTGCTACACACACAGTCCAACACTGCTACACACACAGTCCAACACTGCTACACACACAGTCCAACACTGCTACACACACAGTCCAACACTGCTACACACACAGTCCAACACTGCTACACACACAGGCCAACACTGCTACACGCTTCCCTTGACACACTGAGAAATTACCTGCCTCAAGACCTTGCCATAATAATACATTAACACTAAGAGTGGGAATGATTGGGCACCAGCAGGCGGTGGAGAGACACGCGAGGAGAGGCGGGGAGGGGAGGGGAAGGGAGAGGGAGAGAGGGAGAGAGAGGGAGAGAGAGAGAGAGAGGGAGAGAGAGAGAGAGAGAGAGAGAGAGAGAGAGAGAGAGAGAGAGAGAGAGAGAGAGAGAGAGAGAGAGAGAGAGAGAGAGAGAGAGAGAGAGAGACAGACAGAGAGACAGAGAGACAGAGAAACAGAGAGACAGAGAGACAGAGAGACAGAGAGAGAGAGAGAGACAGAGAGAGAGAGAGAGAGAGAGAGAGAGAGAGAGAGAGAGAGAGAGAGAGAGAGAGAGAGAGAGAGAGGTGGAAGGGGGGGGCCGACTACTATTTCCCTTTCACTACAATAAGAGGCGCCCTTCACAACCGTAGCAACCCAATTACTGGTGATAGTGTTTTAACAGGCAGGTGATAACTGAAACATTAAAGTCAATGATTTAAGAGCAGGAAGCTATTAAGGCCATTTGCTCTCTCTCTCTCTCTCTCTCTCTCTCTCTCTCTCTCTCTCTCTCTCTCTCTCTCTCTCTCTCTCTCTCTCTCTCTCTCCCTCCACCTCTCTTTCTAAGAAAACAGAATATTACGTAAAGGTGAAAAATGCCTCAAAATCTCTACAGGAAACAAAACCTTCATTTTCATGCTTCCTCAAAATCTCAGGGTCACTGTCGGAACCTATATATCATAAAGAGTGGGAATGTTGCAGACGCTGTAAAGCTTATGACAGTCATATACCACACATGTGTTGTCTTGAAAAGTTTGACGAAGCTTGTCCCAGGCGTCTTTCCTCCTATTTTGGACAGACAAATAAACAGACAGACAGATATACACATTTGCTCAATTTGTCCTCATGCCAGGTTCGTTAAAACGGTGGCCATCCCACAAGATACATTCATGAATTTTAACATACAGTGTATTTCAAAATAGGTTTTCCCTCGTGTATAAATTAATATTATTATACATTAAAGTTCTGTGTATAGTTAGGCCTAAGTTAGGTTAGGTATTTAGATTCTCTTGGCACAAACTGTCCAGGTATGCTGCAGGTAGCATGGTACCTGGTCCAGGTATGCTGCAGGCAGCATGGTACCTGGTCCAGGTATGCTGCAGGCAGCATGGTACCTGGCCTCAGGCAGGCTGGTTAAAGCAGCTGCAGCCCCCCCCCCCCAAGACACATTCAGCAATTTGTATGTATTGTGCATGAAAAATGGGATGATTCTCATATATAAATTAATATAATCATACAATAAAATTCCATATATAGTTGGTTACGCTAAGTTTCTTTAGGTTCTGTTGGCGATTGTTGTATTGGTCTGTGAAGTATGTGGGTGATGTATGTGGTGAAGTATGTGGGTGATGTGGGTGGGTGATGTGGGTGGGTGATGTGGGTGATGTGGTGAAGTATGTGGTGAAGTATGTGGTGAAGTATGTGGGTGAAGCATGTGGGTGATGTGGGTGGGTGATGTATGTGGTGAAGCATGTGGGTGATGTGGGTGGGTGATGTATGTGGGTGATGTATGTGGTGAAGTATGTGGGTGATGTGGGTGGGTGATGTATGTGGGTGAAGCATGTGGGTGATGTGGGTGGGTGATGTATGTGGTGAAGCATGTGGGTGATGTGGGTGGGTGATGTATGTGGTGAAGCATGTGGGTGGGTGATGTATGTGGTGAAGCATGTGGGTGATGTGGGTGGGTGATGTATGTGGTGAAGCATGTGGGTGATGTGGGTGGGTGATGTATGTGGGTGATGTATGTGGTGAAGTATGTGGGTGATGTGGGTGGGTGATGTGGGTGGGTGATGTATGTGGTGAAGCATGTGGGTGATGTGGGTGGGTGATGTATGTGGGTGATGTATGTGGTGAAGTATGTTGGTGATGTGGGTGGGTGATGTATGTGGTGAAGCATGTGGGTGATGTGGGTGGGTGATGTATGTGGTGAAGCATGTGGGTGATGTGGGTGGGTGATGTATGTGGTGAAGCATGTGGGTGATGTGGGTGGGTGATGTATGTGGTGAAGCATGTGGGTGATGTGGGTGGGTGATGTATGTGGTGAAGCATGTGGGTGGGTGATGTATGTGGGTGATGTGGGTGAAGTATGTGGTGAAGTATGTAGGTGAAGTATGTGGGTGAAGGATGTGGGTGAAGTATGTGGGTGAAGGATGTGGGTGAAGTATGTGGGTGAAGCATGTGGTGAAGTATGTGGTTGATGTATGTGGTGAAGTATGTGGGTGATGTGGGTGGGTGATGTATGTGGGTGATGTGGGTGAAGTATGTGGTGAAGTATGTAGGTGAAGTATGTGGGTGAAGGATGTGGGTGAAGTATGTGGGTGAAGGATGTGGGTGAAGTATGTGGGTGAAGCATGTGGGTGAAGTATGTGGGTGAAGTATGTGGGTGATGTGGGTGAAGGATGTGGGTGAAGGATGTGGGTGAAGGATGTGAGTGATGTGGGTGATGTGGGTGAAGTATGTGGGTGAAGCATGTGGGTGAAGTATATGGGTGATGTGGGTGAAGCATGTGGGTGAAGGATGTGGGTGAAGTATGTGGGTGAAGCATGTGGGTGAAGTATGTGGGTGAAGTATGTGGGTGATGTGGGTGAAGTATGTGGGTGAAGCATGTGGGTGAAGTATGTGGGTGATGTGGGTGAAGTATGTGGGTGATGTGGGTGAAGTATGTGGGTGAAGCATGTGGGTGAAGCATGTGGGTGAAGCATGTGGGTGAAGTATGTGGGTGAAGGATGTGGGTAAAGTATGTGGGTGAAGCATGTGGGTGAAGTATGTGGGTGAAGTATGTGGGTGAAATATGTAGGTGATGTGGGTGAAGTATGTGGGTGAAGCATGTGGGTGAAGTATGTGGGTGAAGGATGTGGGTGAAGTATGTGGGTGAAGCATGTGGGTGAAGTGTGTGGGTGATGTGGGTGAAGTATGTGGGTGAAGCATGTGGGTGAAGCATGTGGGTGAAGTATGTGGGTGAAGGATGTGGGTGAAGTATGTGGGTGAAGCATGTGGGTGAAGTATGTGGGTGATGTGGGTGAAGTATGTGGGTGAAGCATGTGGGTGAAGCATGTGGGTGAAGTATGTGGGTGAAGGATGTGGGTGAAGTATGTGGGTGAAGCATGTGGGTGAAGTATGTGGGTGATGTGGGTGAAGTATGTGGGTGAAGCATGTGGGTGAAGCATGTGGGTGAAGTATGTGGGTGAAGTATGTGGGTGAAGCATGTGGGTGAAGCATGTGGGTGAAGTATGTGGGTGAAGCATGTGGGTGAAGTATGTGGGTGAAGTATTTGGGTGAAGTATGTGGGTGAAATATGTAGGTGATGTGGGTGAAGTATGCGGGTGAAGCATGTGGGTGAAGCATGTGGGTGAAGCATGTGGGTGAAGTATGTGGGTGAAGTATGTGGGTGATGTGGGTGAAGTATGTGGGTGATGTGGGTGAAGTATGTGGGTGATGTGGGTGAAGTATGTGGGTGAAGCATGTGGGTGAAGGATGTGGGTGATGTGGGCGAAGTATGTGGGTGAAGTATGTGGGTGAAGTATGTGGGTGAAGCATGTGGGTGAAGTATGTGGGTGAAGGATGTGGGTGAAGTATGTGGGTGAAGTATGCGGGTGAAGCATGTGGGTGAAGCATGTGGGTGAAGTATGTGGGTGAAGGATGTGGGTGAAGTATGTGGGTGAAGGATGTGGGTGAAGCATGTGGGTGAAGTATGTGGGTGAAGTATGTGGGTGAAGCATGTGGGTGAAGTATGCGGGTGAAGCATGTGGGTGAAGGATGTGGGTGATGTGGGTGAAGTATGTGGGTGAAGCATGTGGGTGAAGCATGTGGGTGAAGTATGTGGGTGAAGCATGTGGGTGAAGTATGTGGGTGAAGTATGTGGGTGAAGTATGTGGGTGAAGCATGTGGGTGAAGCATGTGGGTGAAGCATGTGGGTGAAGCATGTGGGTGAAGCATGTGGGTGAAGCATGTGGGTGAAGTATGTGGGTGAAGTATGTGGGTGAAGCATGTGGGTGAAGCATGTGGGTGAAGCATGTGGGTGAAGCATGTGGGTGAAGCATTAATGGAGTTGCGACTCGAACAGAGGTCGTCAACAAAGCACTGTTCGAGAAGTGTTCGTTTGTCGTGAGTCTTGTGTAATAAGGTTTTCATCCATAAACAGGGGGTCTGGCGGGTGGGTTAATGAGCATTTGGCCTTTGATGATGATGACGCCCTACATTCATTATTATGTAGATTACTGTTGTAGCAGACCTCAGCAAGTGCATCACTCACTACCCATGTTCAGCGTGCATGTGTACCATAACTGAAGTCAACGGTCTAAACACAGAACCTCTGCGTCCCAGCCCGTCCTCGTCAACAAACGCCAAATGCTCGTTAATCGACCCACCAAACTCTTAGTTAATGATTGAAGACACTTTACACGCGAGTCACAATTAATGCCGCCTGAACATTTCTCGTACAGTGCTTCGCTCACCACCTCCGTTCGAATCGCAACTCCGTAAATGTTTCACCCACAAACAACATTTATATTACACAATAAGTTAAAATTGATGAATCTTACAAGGTTCCTCAAGGTTCAGTGTTTGTCATGCTGGCATCAGCCCGGGTGTTTGTGACACTGGCATCAGCCCGGGTGTTTGTCATAGTGGCATCAGCCCGGGTGTTTGTGACACTGGCATCAGCCCGGGTGTTTGTCATAGTGGCATCAGCCCGGGTGTTTGTCATGCTGGCATCAGCCCGGGTGTTTGTGACACTGGCATCAGCCCGGGTGTTTGTCATAGTAGCATCAGCCCGGGTGTTTGTCATGCTGGCATCAGCCCGGGTGTTTGTGACACTGGCATCAGCCCGGGTGTTTGTCATAGTGGCATCAGCCCGGGTGTTTGTCATGCTGGCATCAGCCCGGGTGTTTGTCATAGTGGCATCAGCCCGGGTGTTTGTCATGCTGGCATCAGCCCGGGTGTTTGTCATGCTGGCATCAGCCCGGGTGTTTGTGACACTGGCATCAGCCCGGGTGTTTGTCATAGTGGCATCAGCCCGGGTGTTTGTCATGCTGGCATCAGCCCGGGTGTTTGTCATGCTGGCATCAGCCCGGGTGTTTGTGACACTGGCATCAGCCCGGGTGTTTGTCATGCTGGCATCAGCCCGGGTGTTTGTCATGCTGGCATCAGCCCGGGTGTTTGTCATAGTGGCATCAGCCCGGGTGTTTGTCACACTGGCATCAGCCCGGGTGTTTGTCATAGTGGCATCAGCCCGGGTGTTTGTCATGCTGGCATCAGCCCGAGTGTTTGTCACACTGGCATCAGCCCGGGTGTTTGTCACGCTGGCATCAGCCCGGGTATTTGTCATAGTGGCATCAGCCCGGGTGTTTGTCACGCTGGCATCAGCCCGGGTATTTGTCATAGTGGCATCAGCCCGGGTGTTTGTCACAGTGGCATCAGCCCGGGTGTTTGTCACGCTGGCATCAGCCCGGGTATTTGTCATAGTGGCATCAGCCCGGGTGTTTGTCATAGTGGCATCAGCCCGGGTGTTTGTCACAATGGCATCAGCCCGGGTGTTTGTCACAGTGGCATCAGCCCGGGTGTTTGTCACAGTATCATCAGCCCGGGTGTTTGTCACGCTGGCATCAGCCCGGGTGTTTGTCACGCTGGCATCAGCCCAGGTATTTGTCATAGTGGCATCAGCCCGGGTGTTTGTCACGCTGGCATCAGCCCAGGTATTTGTCATAGTGGCATCAGCCCGGGTGTTTGTCACAGTATCATCAGCCCGGGTGTTTGTCACGCTGGCATCAGCCCGGGTGTTTGTCACGCTGGCATCAGCCCAGGTATTTGTCATAGTGGCATCAGCCCGGGTGTTTGTCACGCTGGCATCAGCCCAGGTATTTGTCATAGTGGCATCAGCCCGGGTGTTTATCATAGTGGCATCAGCCCGGGTGTTTATCATAGTGGCATCAGCCCGGGTGTTTGTCATAGTGGCATCAGCCCGGGTGTTTGTCACGCTGGCATCAGCCCGGGTGTTTGTCACGCTGGCATCAGCCCGGGTGTTTATCATAGTGGCATCAGCCCGGGTGTTTGTCATAGTGGCATCAGCCCGGGTGTTTGTCATAGTGGCATCAGCCCGGGTGTTTGTCACGCTGGCATCAGCCCGGGTGTTTGTCACGCTGGCATCAGCCCGGGTGTTTATCATAGTGGCATCAGCCCGGGTGTTTGTCATAGTGGCATCAGCCCGGGTGTTTGTCATGCTGGCATCAGCCCGGGTGTTTGTCACGCTGGCATCAGCCCGGGTGTTTGTCATGCTGGCATCAGCCCGGGTGTTTGTCATGCTGGCATCAGCCCGGGTGTTTGTCATAGTGGCATCAGTTTACAATACCTGCTGGTATTACAGCAGGTATTGTAAACTAAAAATGTTAACTAAAAACTAGTGTAAATTAAAAAGGGTTTATGAGGGAAGGGTACTGTTGTGGAAGGGTTTATGAGGGAGAGAGTACTGTTGTGGAAGGGTTTATGAGGGCGAGGGTACTGTTGTGGAAGGGTTTATGAGGGCGAGGGCACTGTTGTGGAAGGGTTTATGAGGGAGAGGGTACTGTTGTGGAAGGGTTTATGAGGGAGAGGGTACTGTTGTGGAAGGGTTTATGAGGGCGAGGGTACTGTTGTGGAAGGGTTTATGAGGGCGAGGGTACTGTTGTGGAAGGGTTTATGAGGGCGAGGGTACTGTTGTGGAAGGGTTTATGAGGGAGAGGGTACTGTTGTGGAAGGGTTTATGAGGGCGAGGGTACTGTTGTGGAAGGGTTTATGAGGGCGAGGGTACTGCTGTGGAAGGGTTTATGAGGGAGAGGGTACTGTTGTGGAAGGGTTTATGAGGGAGAGGGTACTGTTGTGGAAGGGTTTATGAGGGAGAGGGTACTGTTGTGGAAGGGTTTATGAGGGCGAGGGTACTGTTGTGGAAGGGTTTATGAGGGAGAGGGTACTGTTGTGGAAGGGTTTATGAGGGAGAGGGTACTGTTGTGGAAGGGTTTATGAGGGCGAGGGTACTGTTGTGGAAGGGTTTATGAGGGCGAGGGTACTGTTGTGGAAGGGTTTATGAGGGAGAGGGTACTGTTGTGGAAGGGTTTATGAGGGAGAGGGTACTGTTGTGGAAGGGTTTATGAGGGCGAGGGTACTGTTGTGGAAGGGTTTATGAGGGCGAGGGTACTGTTGTGGAAGGGTTTATGAGGGCGAGGGTACTGTTGTGGAAGGGTTTATGAGGGAGAGGGTACTGTTGTGGAAGGGTTTATGAGGGCGAGGGTACTGTTGTGGAAGGGTTTATGAGGGCGAGGGTACTGTTGTGGAAGGGTTTATGAGGGAGAGGGTACTGTTGTGGAAGGGTTTATGAGGGAGAGGGTACTGTTGTGGAAGGGTTTATGAGGGCGAGGGTACTGTTGTGGAAGGGTTTATGAGGGCGAGGGTACTGTTGTGGAAGGGTTTATGAGGGAGAGGGTACTGTTGTGGAAGGGTTTATGAGGGAGAGGGTACTGTTGTGGAAGGGTTTATGAGGGAGAGGGTACTGTTGTGGAAGGGTTTATGAGGGAGAAGGTGTTCTTACGTCAGGGGTTTATGAGAGAGAATACCGGGAAGTAGCCTAAATTAAGTCACACACTTATCCTCTTACTTGATACCTGCTTGACTCCCAGAATGGGGTACTGAGAGTTCTTTTACTCCCGCAAGCCCCGCCTAAGGCCATGCTTGACTTGTCAGAGCTTGGTCCACCAGGCTGTTGCTTGGAGTGGCCCGCAGGCCCACATATTTAAGGTTCTCCCATATTTATGGAACCACATGTTTAAGGTCCTCATTTTTACCGTACCTGAGTACCTGGAATTTATCACTGTTAAACATCATGTTATTTTCTGCTGCCCAGTCGAAAACTTTATTAATATCTGCTTATAGTTTTTCAATGTCTTCAGCAGAGGTAATTTTTATGTTGATTTTTGTGTCATCTGCGAAGGATGACACGAAGCTGTGACTTGTTTTTGAGTCTATATCTGATATGAGAATGACCTGCTACGGATGTGCGAGAGATTTGCTCTAAACCAGCAAATAGTAGAACCAACTAGAAAAGATAACACACTAGACCTTATTTTCACAATTAATGATGAACTGTTTGGGAATATAATGATTACAAATACCTGTTACTCAGATCTCAACTTAACTGAAGTTCTGACAAGCATGGGGAGTAGACCTGCACAACCAGTCCCGCGCCCCGGGGGAGGAGAAGTCAGCACATTTAATTTCAATAATACACACATTAACTGGTAGCAAATAAACCAAGACCTCACAGATATAAGCTGGGAAGAACAGCTAAAAAATACAAACCTAAACCAGTGTCTGGAAAAAAAAACTCGGTGGCACTAGAAATATCCTCACACCGCATACCTCTAAGAAAAAAGAATTAGAGATGCAGAGTGGAACGGGAACGTCGTTCCCTCTATAGGCGAAGAGAACGAATCGCGGAACAACTCGAGAGTCGCACCCTATCGCAAGAACGGCGAAGGTTAGGCAGAGAAATAGAAACGATTGAACTCAAGCTACAAAAATCATATAAAACCCAGGAGAGGCAAAGAGAGCAAAAGGCCATCAGTAAAATAGAGAGAAATCCGAAATATTTTTTCTCCTATGCAACATCTAGAACAAAATCTGACCCAGTACCCGGTCCCTGTACAAGGGAGATGGAACTTTCACTGATGAAAACAAAGAAATGAGCGAAATACTGAAGCAACAGTACGATTCCGTTTTCAGCGAGCCACTAAACACACACTGAAGACTGATAACCCAAACGAATTCTTCATGAATGTGACACCATCAAATCATATATCAGATGTCACAAGCCACAAACATAAACAGTATGCCTATGCACTCTGCACCAGGCCCTGATTCCTGGAACTCCATATTCATCAGGAATTGTGAAAAAAATTCTATCGCAGGTCCTTAATATTTTTGGGGGGAGACAGAGCCTAGATACTGGCGTTATCCCTGACATACTAAAAACAGCAGAGAGAGCACCACTCCATAAATGAGGAAATAAGACAGAGGCAAAAACTTACAGGTCGATAGCACTAACATCACACATCATAAAAATCTTTGAAGGAGTGCCAAGAAGTAAGATCACAAAACACACGCTCTCAAGAGTGGAATACTGCTGCACAATGACAGCCCCTTTCATAGCTGGAGAAATTGCTGACCTGGAGAGTGTGCAGAGATCCTTTACTGCTAGAATCCACTCAGTAAAACATCTAAACTATTGGGACCGACTAATAGGCCTAAATCTGTATTCTCTTGAGCGCAGGCGGGAGAGATGCATAATAATTTACACGTGGAAAATAGCAGAGGGGCTGGTCCCAAACCTGCACACAGAAATAACATCACATGAGACCAGAAGGCATGGCAGGATGTGCAGAATACCCCCATTGAAAAGTAGCGGTGCAACAGGTACTCTGAGAGAGAACTATCAACATCAGAGGCCCGAGACTGTTCAACACGCTTCCACTACACATAAGGGGCATAACTGGCCGACCCCTCACAGTGTTCAAGAGAGAACTTGATAAGCACCTCCAAAGGATACCTGATCAACCAGGCTGTGACTCATACGTCAGGCTGCGAGCAGACTCGTCCAACAGCCTGGTTGACAGACCATCAACGCGGCGTAGTCAGAGACCGGGCCGCGGGGACCTTGACCCCCGGAATGAACGCAAGGTAACCCGCCCGCAGGCCCACTTACTCATCACACGTCAGCTGATTCGAGAACTTACTACGGAAACCTGTCTAATTTCCTCTTAAAAACGCCAACCTTTGTTCCCACATGATTGTTGTATTAGTTGGAGGAGTTCAGGAGTCATGGACGTCTGATATTAGCCCGTTTGTGTGTGGTTATGGTTCCTCCTTCCTTCCCTGTGGCTGTTGGTGGTTCCTCCTTCCTTCACTGTGGCTGTGTTGGTGGCTCCTCCTTCCTTCACTGTGGCTGTGTTGGTGGCTGCTCCTTCCTTCACTGTGGCTGTGTTGGTGGCTCCTCCTTCCTTCACTGTGGCTGTGTTGGTGGCTGCTCCTTCCTTCACTGTGGCTGTGTTGGTGGTTCCTCCTTCCTTCACTGTGGCTGTGTTGGTGGTTCCTCCTTCCTTCACTGTGGCTGTTGGTGGCTCATCCTTCCTTCACTGTGGCTGTGTTGGTGGCTCCTCCTTCCTTCACTGTGGCTGTGTTGGTGGTTCCTCCTTCCTTCACTGTGGCTGTGTTGGTGGTTCCTCCTTCCTTCACTGTGGCTGTGTTGGTGGCTCCTCCTTCCTTCACTGTGGCTGTGTTGGTGGCTGCTCCTTCCTTCACTGTGGCTGTGTTGGTGGCTGCTCCTTCCTTCACTGTGGCTGTGTTGGTGGCTGCTCCTTCCTTCACTGTGGCTGTGTTGGTGGCTGCTCCTTCCTTCACTGTGGCTGTGTTGGTGGCTGCTCCTTCCTTCACTGTGGCTGTGTTGGTGGCTCATCCTTCCTTCACTGTGGCTGTGTTGGTGGCTCCTCCTTCCTTCACTGTGGCTGTGTTGGTGGCTGCTCCTTCCTTCACTGTGGCTGTGTTGGTGGCTCATCCTTCCTTCACTGTGGCTGTGTTGGTGGTTCCTCCTTCCTTCACTGTGGCTGTGTTGGTGGCTGCTCCTTCCTTCACTGTGGCTGTGTTGGTGGCTCATCCTTCCTTCACTGTGGCTGTGTTGGTGGTTCCTCCTTCCTTCACTGTGGCTGTGTTGGTGGTTCCTCCTTCCTTCACTGTGGCTGTGTTGGTGGCTGCTCCTTCCTTCACTGTGGCTGTGTTGGTGGCTGCTCCTTCCTTCACTGTGGCTGTGTTGGTGGCTGCTCCTTCCTTCACTGTGGCTGTGTTGGTGGCTGCTCCTTCCTTCACTGTGGCTGTGTTGGTGGCTGCTCCTTCCTTCACTGTGGCTGTGTTGGTGGCTCCTCCTTCCTTCACTGTGGCTGTGTTGGTGGCTGCTCCTTCCTTCACTGTGGCTGTGTTGGTGGCTGCTCCTTCCTTCACTGTGGCTGTGTTGGTGGCTGCTCCTTCCTTCACTGTGGCTGTGTTGGTGGCTGCTCCTTCCTTCACTGTGGCTGTGTTGGTGGCTGCTCCTTCCTTCACTGTGGCTGTGTTGGTGGCTCCTCCTTCCTTCACTGTGGCTGTGTTGGTGGCTGCTCCTTCCTTCACTGTGGCTGTGTTGGTGGCTGCTCCTTCCTTCACTGTGGCTGTTGGTGGCTGCTCCTTCCTTCACTGTGGCTGTGTTGGTGGCTGCTCCTTCCTTCACTGTGGCTGTGTTGGTGGCTGCTCCTTCCTTCACTGTGGCTGTTGGTGGCTGCTCCTTCCTTCACTGTGGCTGTGTTGGTGGCTGCTCCTTCCTTCACTGTGGCTGTGTTGGTGGCTGCTCCTTCCTTCACTGTGGCTGTGTTGGTGGCTGCTCCTTCCTTCACTGTGGCTGTGTTGGTGGCTGCTCCTTCCTTCACTGTGGCTGTGTTGGTGGCTGCTCCTTCCTTCACTGTGGCTGTGTTTATGGCTCCTCCTTCCTTCATTGTGGCTGTGTTTATGGCTCCTCCTTCCTTCACTGTGGCTGTGTTTATGGCTCCTTCTTCCTTCATTGTGGCTGTGTTTATGGCTCCTTCTTCCTTCATTGTGGCTGTGTTTATGGCTCCTTCTTCCTTCATTGTGGCTGTGCTTATGGCTCCTTCTTCCTTCATTGTGGCTGTGTTGGTGGCTCCTCCTTCCTTCATTGTGGCTGTGTTTATGGCTCCTCCTTCCTTCATTGTGGCTGTGTTTATGGCTCCTTCTTCCTTCATTGTGGCTGTGTTTATGACTCCTTCTTCCTTCATTGTGGCTGTGTTTATGGCTCCTTCTTCCTTCCTTGTGGCTGTGTTTATAGCTCCTCCTTCCTTCATTGTGACTGTGTTTATGGCTCCTTCTTCCTTCATTGTGGCTGTGTTTATGGCTCCTTCTTCCTTCATTGTGGCTGTGTTTATGGCTCCTCCTTCCTTCATTGTGGCTGTGTTTATGGCTCCTCCTTCCTTCATTGTGACTGTGTTTATGGCTCCTTCTTCCTTCATTGTGGCTGTGTTTATGGCTCCTCCTTCCTTCATTGTGACTGTGTTTATGGCTCCTTCTTCCTTCCTTGTGGCTGTGTTTATGGCTCCTCCTTCCTTCATTGTGACTGTGTTTATGGCTCCTTCTTCCTTCATTGTGGCTGTGTTTATGGCTCCTTCTTCCTTCATTGTGGCTGTGTTTATGGCTCCTCCTTCCTTCATTGTGGCTGTGTTTATGGCTCCTCCTTCCTTCATTGTGGCTGTGTTTATGGCTCCTCCTTCCTTCATTGTGGCTGTGTTTATGGCTCCTCCTTCCTTCATTGTGGCTGTGTTTATGGCTCCTCCTTCCTTCACGAAAGTACACTGGTAGAGGATAGGAAGGGGCATTGCCCGGACACGGCTCCAGATGGTACTGGAAGTCCAACATAAGTGCAGAAGTCCGAACCACAAGACAAGTGACCAAAGTCTTACCCATGATTACCGGCTGTGAGCCAACACAGAGCGTAGAACAGGTACACACAAATACACAAACAGAACACAAAGGTGATACCTGCTGATATGTTTGCATGGAGTGGATGTATATAAAAGTCATCGAGAAAAACTAATGTAACGTGCAAATATCACCCAAAATATTCAATAATATCCAACACTGTGGCAGCTATAACATTGAAAATTATTACATCGAGAAGTGTGTAGTGGTTCATTAAATAAGACAGAATGCTATGATAGAGATTGACCAGCATTACATATCAGAGGATCCAGGCCGGTACAACTGAATAAACTCAAAAAAATTCAATGTGGAATCAGCAAGAATCCTATTTAACAGATAGATCTTTTTAGCACAATCAAGAGGAGAAAAATGACAAGGAAAGTCAAAATTTACTCAGTCAAATGCTAGACTGGACACATGTAAATACTGTGGCATCTCTACGAGAACCACAGATATTAGCACAGAGTAAAATACTCAACACATCTATAAATATGATAACATCATTCTTATTTGGCGAAATAATGTTCATTTTGTACAGCAACTTCGACTTATATCGATTGTCATCCCCCTGGAATTTGCAATAGCCAACGACAGCATGTTCATGCACTCCTCCCCAGGCCCAAATCCGAGGGATATTTTAAATCTTAAGATATTTAAAAAAATATTTCATAGGCCTAGAACATCACATGGAAGCAATATTTCGATTAACCACGATAAACTTTAAACGGCGATGATCACATCACCCCACGAATGAGGTAATTAAGCAGACGCTAATTCTTCAAAACCAACAACTCCAACAACACATCATAAACATCTTTGCAAGAGTGCTAAGAAGTAAGATCTCAAACACATGCAATCACAACATGTGCGTAACCCTGGACAACACAGATTTAAAGAGGGCGCTCCTACCACTCACTAGAGAGATGCATATTAATTTTACGTGGGAAATATTAGCGGGGACTGGTTCCAAATCTGCACAACAGAAACAACACCACATGAGACCAGGAGACAGGGTAGGATGTGCAGAATACCCCCATTGAAGAGCAGAGAAGCAATAAGTATGCTGAGAGACAATGTTATTAACATTAACGGACCAAGACTGTTCAATACTCTCCTTCTAAACACAAGGAGCATAACTAACCAACCTTTCACGCTTCGACCTCTCTCTGGATAAATGCCTCCAGAGGATACCTGATCATACGCTAGAGTGGGAGCAGCGATGTCTAGCATCCTGCTTGACCAGGCCACCTTGATGGTATTTTGATTACAACTTAATGGGGTTCTGGGAGTTCTTCTACTCCCCAAGGCTTGACTTGTGAGAGTTTGGTCCACCAGGCTGTTGCTTGGAGCGGCCCTCAGGCCCACATATTTACCACAGCCCGGTTGGTCCGGCACTCCTTGGAGGAAACTCTCTAGTTTTCTCTTGAAGATGTCCACGGTTGTTCCGGCAATATTTCTTATAGTCGCTGAGAGGACGTTGAACAACTGCGGACCTCTGATGTTTATACAGTGTTCTCTGATTGTGCCCATGGCACCTCTGCTCTTCACTGGTTCTATTCTGCATTTTCTTCCATACCCACCAACCGGGAGCCTGGCCAGAGCCTGGCCATAAGGACATTAACCAGAGGAACCACCTAAACTTAACATTTAGGTACCTAAGTGTAGTGTAACGACAGTAGGAATAGGGAAGAGGCGGCCGGACACGTCGCAGGTATTACATGGGAGGTAACACGTGGGAGGTAACACGTGGGAGGTAACACGTGGGAGGTAACACGTGGGAGGTAACACGTGGGAGGTAACACGTGGGAGGAATCACGTGGGAGGTGTTAGATGGGAGGTAACACGTGGGAGGTAACACGTGGGAGGTAACACGTGGGAGGTAACACGTGGGAGGTAACACGTGGGAGGTAACACGTGGGAGGAATCACGTGGGAGGTGTTAGATGGGAGGAATCACGAGGGAGGTAACACGTGGGAGGTAACACGTGGGAGGTAACACGTGGGAGGTAACACGTGGGAGGAATCACGAGGGAGGTAACACGTGGGAGGTAACACGTGGGAGGTAACACGTGGGAGGTAACACGTGGGAGGAATCACGTGGGAGGTGTTAGATGGGAGGAATCACGAGGGAGGTAACACGTGGGAGGTAACACGTGGGAGGTAACACGTGGGAGGTAACACGTGGGAGGAATCACGTGGGAGGTGTTAGACGGGAGGAATCACGAGGGAGGTAACACGTGGGAGTAACACGTGGGAGGTAACACGTGGGAGGTAACACGTGGGAGGAATCACGAGGGAGGTAACACGTGGGAGGTAACACGTGGGAGGTAACACGTGGGAGGAATCACGAGGGAGGTAACACGTGGGAGGTAACACGTGGGAGGTAACACGTGGGAGGTAACACGTGGGAGGTAACACGTGGGAGGAATCACGAGGGAGGTAACACGTGGGAGGAATCACGAGGGAGGTAACACGTGGGAGGTAACACGAGGGAGGTAACACGTGGGAGGTAACACGTGGGAGGTAACACGTGGGAGGTAACACGTGGGAGGTAACACGTGGGAGGAATCACGAGGGAGGTAACACGTGGGAGGTAACACGTGGGAGGTAACACGTGGGAGGTAACACGTGGGAGGAATCACGAGGGAGGTAACACGTGGGAGGTAACACGTGGGAGGTAACACGTGGGAGGTAACACGTGGGAGGTAACACGTGGGAGGAATCACGTGGGAGGAATCACGAGGGAAGTAACACGTGGGAGGAATCAAGTGGGAGGTAACACGTGGGAGGTAACACGTGGGAGGAATCACATGGGAGGTAACACGTGGGAGGAATCACGTGGGAGGTAACACGTGGGAGGTAACACGTGGGAGGTAACACGTGGGAGGAATCAAGTGGGAGGTAACACGTGGGAGGTAACACGTGGGAGGAATCACGTGGGAGGTAACACGTGGGAGGAATCACATGGGAGGTAACACGTGGGAGGAATCACGTGGGAGGTAACACGAGGGAGGTAACACGTGGGAGGAATCACGAGGGAGGTAACACGTGGGAGGTAACACGTGGGAGGAATCACGTGGGAGGAATCACGAGGGAGGTAACACGTGGGAGGAATCACATGGGAGGTAACACGTGGGAGGAATCACGTGGGAGGTAACACGTGGGAGGTAACACATGGGAGGAATCAAGTGGGAGGTAACACGTGGGAGGTAACACGTGGGAGGAATCACGTGGGAGGTAACACGTGGGAGGAATCACATGGGAGGTAACACGTGGGAGGAATCACGTGGGAGGTAACACGTGGGAGGTAACACGTGGGAGGTAACACGTGGGAGGAATCACGTGGGAGGAATCACGTGGGAGGTAACACGTGGGAGGTAACACGTGGGAGGTAACACGTGGGAGGTAACACGTGGGAGGAATCACATGGGAGGTAACACGTGGGAGGAATCACGTGGGAGGTAACACGTGGGAGGTAACACGTGGGAGGAATCAAGTGGGAGGTAACACGTGGGAGGTAACACGTGGGAGGAATCACGTGGGAGGTAACACGTGGGAGGAATCACGTGGGAGGTAACACGTGGGAGGTAACACGTGGGAGGAATCACATGGGAGGTAACACGTGGGAGGAATCACGTGGGAGGTAACACGTGGGAGGAATCACGTGGGAGGTAACACGTGGGAGGTAACACGTGGGAGGTAACACGTGGGAGGAATCACGTGGGAGGTAACACGTGGGAGGTAACACGTGGGAGGAATCACGTGGGAGGTAACACGTGGGAGGAATCACGAGGGAGGAATCACGTGGGAGGTAACACGTGGGAGGTAACACGTGGGAGGTAACACGTGGGAGGAATCAAGTGGGAGGTAACACGTGGGAGGTAACACGTGGGAGGAATCACGAGGGAGGTAACACGTGGGAGGAATCACGTGGGAGGAGTCACGTGGGAGGTATCACGTGGGAGGTAACACGTGGGAGAAATCACGTAGGAGGAATCACGTGGGAGGTATCACGTGGGAGATGAAATCCTTTAAGAACCAGGTAGTGAAAGATGGACTTGATGATGATGTCACCGAACCGTGTCTTGAAGACTTTATTTGCAGGAATATCATCCGCGATATAAGCGTTGTTGTCCCACATCAAAACTACCCTTTGAAAATCTTTGACATTTATGATAATGGACCATGTTTACCGCATATTGACACACTAATCCTGGAGTATGCAATTCCAGCGCGAAGACCATATCTAATCAAACTAAAGACGAAGTAGGAGTAACTTCAAATGTATGCCACCAGACTAGTCCCAGAACTACAAGGTATGAGTTACAAGGAAAGGTTACAAGGATTAAACCTTACACCGCTAAAGGCAATATTTAGAGAAGACATTACCACCTGCAGAATTCTCAGGGAAAATGATAGTGTAGATGGGCGAACACGCTCAGACTCTAATGGGTAAAGCCTCCTAAATTATGATCGGTTAAACCACCCAGATTCTGGTGGGTAAACTCGCCTAAACTCTGATGGGTAAACCCACCCAGCCTCTGATCGGCTATAAAGAGTATAATGGACGAAACCGGCCAGAAGGACTCTGATGGGCGCCAACAATGGAAGAGTCAATCACTGGACTAACCTCTTTTTTCGTGCGAGCTGAAGAGTGGCGGAGGAGTAGCGCTGGCGGCGGGGGCGGGGGCGGCGCGCGACTGTTGTGGCAAGGCGGGCGTCAGGCCTCGCTCTGCCCTCTGCTGGGGCTCTCTCTGCTGGCCTCGCTCCTCAAGGTCGCCCGCAGTAACACGCTCCAGAGCAGACTCTTGGGAACTTTGCCCTTGCAACCCTCGGAGCTCTTCAAACCCTCTGCTGCTAAGCGGAAGATTCCTAAAGTCTTGGAAGATCTGAGACTTTTAGAGCACGTAAGACTTTACGTAAGACCATTCAACAATTGTGGCTTGTGAGAGGTGTATTGTGGGAGGTGTATTGTATGTATCCGGGGAGTAGGGAGCCACAGGGGGCGTGGGTGTGGCGACCTTCACATGGTGTGGCGAGGGTGTGGCCGCAGGGCGGGTCCTGGGCTCTAGGTGGCCGCCATCTTGGCTCTACGAGGCCCTCAACACTGAGGACGGGCCCGCTACAAGGACGACCTCACTCTCCTCTCCCTCGACCTTTCTGATAAAGTCTAAAAGTCTGGTACGGCTCGTCTCGTGCTACTTGTGCAACGAGCAGGTCCAGAGGGCAGTGTCCTGGGGGCGAGGAGCCGCTGCTGGTCACCTCGGGCGGGACCAGGTCACCTCGGGCAGGACCAGGTCACCTTGGGCAGGACCAGGTCACCTTGGGCGGGACCAGATCAGGCTCCCGGATGTAACCTGAGGAAAAGGAAGCAAAATATCTTTATGAGGCAAAATGTTGAGCAAATGTTTACTATAGTTAAATGCAAGTCACATATAATAATACATATATGTATAAATTTGATCTGTGTCTGTTTATCTCATATTTATCAACTTCCTTAGCATTAGCTTCCATTAAATATTTAAAACAAAATTTATACCCGCGTTCATGAACGTTCATCACCAATCATCATCGTGATCAATCATCATTGAAGAAAGGGAATTAGAACAGAAAGCAATCCAAGAAATAAAGAAAAAACTAAAATATTTCTTCATATATGCGAAATCAAAAGCAAAAACCACTGTCAGTATTGGACCTACTCGTACTAGTGAAGGTTTATACACTGAGGATGACGAAGAAATTTGAGAAATCCTAAAAAAGCAGTATGAGGACATGTTTAGCACCCCGATACACAGCATGAAAGTGGAAGATCCGGACAAATTCTTTATGAGTGATATCCAACCCCTGTAAATATAACGGATATCAACACATGCGTGCAAGATTTTGAAAATAGAAATTGACATCATGCCCATAAATTCAGCCCTGGGGCCAGACTCTAGGAATTATATTTTTTATAAAGAAATGCAAGGTTCCAGTAGCACAGGCACTCGGTATAGTGAGGAGGAAGAGCTTGGACACGGAGGAGATACCATATGCGCTTAAAGCAGCAGACATTGCCCCTCTACACAAGGGAGAGAGCAAAGCATTGGCAAAGAATTATAGACCAGTTGAACTAACGTCCCACATAATAAAAGTATTTGAGAGAGTGATCAGGAGTCAGGTCACTAGTTTCATGGAGACTAATGACCACAACCCAGGCCAACATGGATTTAGAGCGGGAAGATCATGCCTCTCACAGCTACTTGACCATTACGACAACATCACTGAGGCATTAGAAGAAAAACAGAATGCAGATGTGGTATACACGGACTTTGCAAAGGCATTCGATAAATGTGACCATGGAGTGATAGCACACAAAATGAGGCCAATGGGAATAACTGGAAAACAGGACGCTGGATACGCGGTTTTCTGTCGAACAGAATACAAGGAGTAACAGTCAACCATATAAAATCGGGTCCAAATGTAGTTAAAAGCTCTGTATCTCAGGGTACAGTCCTTGCACACTGCTTTTTCTTTATTCTAATATCAGATATAGACTAAAATACAAGTCACAGCTTCGTATCATCCTTTGCAGATGACACAAAAATCAGCATGAAAATTACTTCTGTTGAAGAAATTGACAAACTACAAGCAGATAAAGTTTTCGACTGGGTAGCAGACAGTAACATGATGTTTAAAAGTGATAAATTCCAGGTACTCAGATAAGGTAAAAATTAGGACCTTTAAATATAATACAGGGTACAAAACACAATCAAATGTGCCCATAGTAGGAAAACAGCATGTATAGGATTTGGGAATAATGATGTCTGACGACCTAACGTTTAGGGAGCATAACCAAGCAAACATTGCGTTAGCCAGAAAAATGATAGGATGGATTATGAGAACTTTCAAATCCAGGGATCCCATCACAATGGTTGTACTCTTCAAGTCACTTGTGTTGTCCCGTCTTGAGTACTGCTCAGTACTCACTTCCCCCTTCAGAGCAGGTGAGATTGCTGAAATTGAGATAATACAAAGAAGATATACGGCACGCATAGACGAGATAAAGCACCTAAATTATTAGGATCGTGTCAAAGCTCTCCAAATGTACTCACTAAAAAGAGGGACGAAAGAGATATCAAATAATATATACGTGGAAAATACTGGAGGGCCAAGTCCCAAATCTACACAGTAAAATAACAACATACTGGAGTGAACGATATTGAAGAAAAATGCAGAATAGAACCAGTGAAGAGGTGCCGTAGGCACTTCTGCAATCAGAGAACACTGTATAAACATCAGAGGTCCACGGTTGTTCAACATCCTCCCAGCGAGCATATGAAATATTGTGGGAACAACCGTGAACATCTTCAAGAGAAAACTAGATTGTTTTCTTCAAGGAGTGCTGGTCCAACCGGGCTGTGGTGGGTATGTGGGCCTGCGGGCCGCTCCAAGCAACAGCCTGGTGGACCAAACTCTCACAAGTCAAGCCTGGCCTCGGGCCGGGCTTGGGGAGTAGAAGAACTCCCAGAACCCCATCAAGCAGGTTAATGAGTTCTTGCAAAGTTCTAAATGAAAAGTTAACTGGTAGGGGTCATGAATTGTTTTGAAGACGTACTCACCTATTTGTGCTTGCGGGGGTTGAGCTCTAGCTCTTTGGTCCCGCCTCTCAACTGTCAATGAACTGGTGTTCAGGTTCCTGAGCCTACTGGGCGCTATCATATCTACATTTGAAACTGTGTATGGAGTCTGACTCCACCACATCACTGCCTAATGTATTTCATTTGTCAACCACTCTGACACTAAAAAAGTTCTTTCTAATATCTCTGTGGCTCATTTGGGCACACGTGTGTGTGTGTGTGTTCACCTATTTGTACCCATTTTGCGCCTGCAGGATTGAGCTCTAGCTATTTGATCCCGCTTTTCTAGTCACCGGTTTTATAATGCAATGATTCCTGATCTATTTCTCTATCATAATCATTATTATTATAATGGAGTTTTCGTCTACAACCTGCTCCTTTACTTCACTCTATTTTCCACACTACTCAAAGATAACTTTCCAACATTTCTATAACACATCTGAGTCTCACGCTTCCATAAAGGCTCTCATGTTCATTGATAAGCAGAAAAGATTGACAAGCATTTCCCTTCTTTCCAGGATTTTGTGACTGTATCTGGATTGTACGTGGATGAGGTTACAGAAGTTCTTCAATTTCCGAAGCCTGACCCCT
>NC_091225.1:9560584-9620584 GCF_040958095.1 Procambarus clarkii | reverse complement strand
ATACATTAGATAACTTTGGGGAGTAGAAGAACTCCCAGAACCCCATCAAGCAGGTATCAAGCTGACATCAAGGTTGAATAGGTTTTAAGCTGACGTCAAGGAGAGTGAGCTCCATGCTGACATCAGGAAGCAGGGAGAGTTTACCTGGAGCATACCTGGAGAAGGATTCTGGGAGTTCTACTTCTCCCCAAGCCCGGCCCGAGGCCAGGCTTGACTTGTGAGAGTTTGGTCCACCAGGCTGTTGCTTGGAGCGGCCCGCAGGCCCACATACCCACCACAGCCCGGTTGGTCCGGCACTCCTTGGTGAACAAGTAGTGTATTGTGAGGACTAATAATAAACAGAAGCTCCCCTATGACTCTGTAATATCTCCATTGGTCAAACTATTATGTATTAACGATAAGATCTACCATTAATGTATAATGACTTACTGTAAATATATAGCTCTTGTAATAGCACTTTCTCTGTAATTAGCTGACATTGTATCTATAAGGTGTGAATGATAGATGGAATTGTTTATGTAATAATCTAAGATGAGGTCTGATAAAGACCTTTTGTGCCCTCTGTAATGCTTTTTGCGCTACCGCTCACAGGATGAGTATGGGGTGCACAATAAACTAGTTGCCTCCGGCGGCAACAATCAATTATCTTTCGAGACACTTATATAATTTGTTCTTGAATAAGTCCACTTTTGTCCCGACAATATTTCCAATGCTTGCTGTGAGAGCACTGAGCAGCCGTGAGCTCCAAGGTGACCACAAGGAGCAGTGAGAGAGTCCAAGGTGACCACAAGGAGCAGTGAGAGAGTCCAAGGTGGCCACAAGGAGCAGTGAGAGAGTCCAAGGTGGCCACAAGGAGCAGTGAGAGAGTCCAAGGTGGCCACAAGGAGCAGCGAGAGAGCTCCAAGGTGGCCACAAGGAGCAGTGAGAGAGTCCAAGGTGACCACAAGGAGCAGTGAGAGAGTCCAAGGTGGCCACAAGGAGCAGTGAGAGAGTCCAAGGTGGCCACAAGGAGCAGCAAGAGAGCTCCAAGGTGGCCACAAGGAGCAGTGAGAGAGTCCAAGGTGGCCACAAGGAGCAGTGAGAGAGTCCAAGGTGGCCACAAGGAGCAGTGAGAGAGTCCAAGGTGGCCACAAGGAGCAGTGAGAGAGTCCAAGGTGACCACAAGGAGCAGTGAGAGAGTCCAAGGTGGCCACAAGGAGCAGTGAGAGAGTCCAAGGTGGCCACAAGGAGCAGTGAGAGAGTCCAAGGTGGCCACAAGGAGCAGTGAGAGAGTCCAAGGTGGCCACAAGGAGCAGTGAGAGAGTCCAAGGTGGCCACAAGGAGCAGCAAGAGAGCTCCAAGGTGGCCACAAGGAGCAGTGAGAGAGTCCAAGGTGGCCACAAGGAGCAGTGAGAGAGTCCAAGGTGGCCACAAGGAGCAGCAAGAGAGCTCCAAGGTGGCCACAAGGAGCAGTGAGAGAGTCCAAGGTGGCCACAAGGAGCAGTGAGAGAGTCCAAGGTGGCCACAAGGAGCAGTCAGAGAGTCCAAGGTGGCCACAAGGAGCAGTGAGAGAGTCCAAGGTGACCACAAGGAGCAGTGAGAGAGTCCAAGGTGGCCACAAGGAGCAGTGAGAGAGTCCAAGGTGGCCACAAGGAGCAGTGAGAGAGTCCAAGGTGACCACAAGGAGCAGTGAGAGAGTCCAAGGTGACCACAAGGAGCAGTGAGAGAGTCCAAGGTGACCACAAGGAGCAGTGAGAGAGTCCAAGGTGACCACAAGGAGCAGTGAGAGAGTCCAAGGTGGCCACAAGGAGCAGTGAGAGAGTCCAAGGTGGCCACAAGGAGCAGTGAGAGAGTCCAAGGTGGCCACAAGGAGCAGCAAGAGAGCTCCAAGGGGGCCACAAGGAGCAGCAAGAGAGCTCCAAGGTGGCCACAAGGAGCAGCAAGAGAGCTCCAAGGTGGCCACAAGGAGCAGCAAGAGAGCTCCAAGGTGACCCCAAGGAGCAGCAAGAGAGCTCCAAGGTGGCCACAAGGAGCAGTGAGAGAGCTCCAAGGTGGCCACAAGGAGCAGTGAGAGAGCTCCAAGGTGGCCACAAGGAGCAGCAAGAGAGCTCCAAGGTGGCCACAAGGAGCAGCAAGAGAGCTCCCAGCTCTGAGAGCTCCTAGACAAGGAACACCTGCTAGGGGCTCAAGTCGGCCCCCTGAGCACTCCGACTGTCACAACCAGCACGGGAGAACAATGGTAATCTTGCGGTTGCTCATCTGGGCGACTCTGGGAAGCAGCTCCTTCAGAACGATAAGCATCAAGACTCTGAAAACCATGTCAAGGTTGGCGGAGACGGCAGTCAAGAGAGAGACTCCACCTTGACCCTCTTGACTCAAGGAAGACCTTGTGGCAGGGAGAGGTCAGCCCTCAGTGTCCAGAGTGGAAGGGAGAGGTACGTGCTTGATACCTGCTTGATGGGGTTCTGGGAGTTCTACTCCTCAAGCCCGTCTACTCCCCAAGCCCGGCCCGAGGCCAGGCTTGACTTGTGAGAGTTTGGTCCACCAGGCTGTTGCTTGGAGCGGCCCGCAGGACCACAAACCCACAACAGCCCGGTTGGTCCGGCACTTCTTGCGGTATTACGGGCTTCCCATAGCCCGTGCTACTTGGATCTTTTTGTTCCAAGTAGCAAATCTTAAACAACAGGCACTACTTGGAGAAAACATTCTAGTTTTCTCTTGAAGATGTCCACGGCTGTTCCTACAATATTTCTTATAGTCGCTGGGAGGACGTTGAACAACCGCGGACCTCTGATGTTTATACAGTGTTCTCTGATTGTGCCTATGGCACCCCTGCTCTTCACTGGTTCTATTCTGCATTTTCTTCCATATCGTCCACTCCAGTACGTTGTTATTTTACTGTGTAGATTTGGGGCTTGGCCCTCCAGTATTTTCCATGTGTATATTATTTGGTATCTCTCTCGTCTCCTTTCTAGAGAGTACATTTGGAGAGCTTTGAGACGATCCCAATAATTTAGGTGTTTTATCTCGTCTATGCGTGCCGTATATGTTCTCTGTATTCCCTCTATTTCAGCAATCTCTCCTGCTCTGAAGGGGGAAGTGAGTACTGAGCAGTACTCAAGACGGGACAACACAAGTGATTTGAAGAGTACAACCATTGTGATGGGATCCCTGGATTTGAAAGTTCTCGTAATCCATCCAATCATTTTTCTGGCTGACGCAATGTTTGCAAGGATATGCTCCCTAAATGATAGGTCATCAGACATCATTATTTCCAACTTCTTTACTTCCTTTCAGAAAAAGTACTGGAGTAAGCACAGTACCCATTAGGCTGAGCTCTTCACGGTTGATGGGCTGGATTTTATTTTGTTGACTATTACACATTGGGTTCTGTTAGTCAGGAAATTGTAGATCCATCTGCCTATTTTATCCAATAATTTCTTTGAACGCATTTTATGTGCAATAACTTCATGGTCACATTTGTCGAAGGCTTTTGCGAAATCTGTGTAAATTACATCAGGGTTTTGTTTGTCTTCCATAGCATCTAATGCCATGTCATAGTGGTCCAGCAACTGTGATAGGCAAGAGCGCCCTGTTCTGAACCCATGTTGTCCGGGGTTATTGAGATGCTGTGATTCCATGTGTTTTGTGATCTTCACATCCCCACCCCCACCCCCTACCCCCGTCCCTCACACCCCCACCCCCTACCCCCGTCCCTCACATCCCCACCCCTTCCCCCGTCCCTCACACCCCCACCCCTTCCCCCGTCCCTCACATCCCCACCCCCTTCCCCCGTCCCTCACATCCCCACCCCCTACCCCCGTCCCTCACATCCCCACCCCCTACCCCCGTCCCTCACATCCCCACCCCCTACCCCCGTCCCTCACATCCCCACACCTACCCCCGTCCCTCACACCCCAACCCCTTCCCCCGTCCCTCACATCCCCACCCCCTACCCCCGTCCCTCACATCCCCACACCCCTACCCCCGTCCCACACATCCCCACCCCTACCCTCGTCCCTCACATCCCCATCCCCTACCCCCGTCCCTCATATCCCCACCCCCTACCCCCGTCCCTCACATCCCCACCCCTTCCCCCGTCCCTCACACCCCCACCCCTTCCCCCGTCCTTCACATCCCCACCCCTACCCTCGTCCCTCACACCCCCACCCCTTCCCCCGTCCCTCACACCCCCACCCCTTCCCCCGTCCCTCACATCCCCACCCCCTACCCTCGTCCCTCACATCCCCACCCCTACCCTCGTTCCTCACATCCCCACCCCTACCCTCGTTCCTCACACCCCCACCCCTTCCCCCGTCCCTCACATCCCCACACCTACCCCCGTCCCTCACATCACCACCCCCTACCCCCATCCCTCACATCCCCACCCCCTACCCACGTCCCTCACATCCCCACCCTTACCCCCGTCCCTCACATCCCCACCCCCTACCCCATCCCTCACATACCCACCCCCTACCCCCGTCCCTCACATCACCACCCACTACCCCCGTCCCTCACATCTCCACCCCCTACCCCCGTCCCTCACATCCCCACCCCTACCCCCGTCCCTCACATCCCCACACCTACCCCTATCAATCACATCCCCACACCTTCCCCAGTCCCTCACATCCCCACCCCTACCCCCGTCCCTCACACCCCCACCCCCTACCCCCGGCCCTCACATCCCCACCCCTACCTTCGTCCCTCACATCCTCACACCTACCCCTGTCCCTCACATCCCCACCCCCTACCCCCGTCCCTCACATCCCCACCCCCTACCCCCGTCCCTCACATACCCACCCCCTACCCCCGTCCCTCTCATCCCCACACCTACCCCCGTCCCTCACATCCCCACACCTACCCCCGTCCCTCACATACCCACCCCCTACCCCCGTCCCTCACATCCCCACACCTACCCCCGTCCCTCACATCACCACCCCCTACCCCCGTCCCTCACATCCCCACCCCCTACCCACGTCCCTCACATCCCCACCCCCTACCCCCGTCCCTCACATCCCCACACCTACCCCTATCCCTCACATCCCCACCCCCTACCCCCGTCCCTCACATCCCCACCCCCTACCCCCGTCCCTCACATACCCACCACCCTACCCCCGTCCCTCTCATCCCCACACCTACCCCCGTCCCTCACATCCCCACACCTACCCCCGTCTCTCACATACCCACCCCCTACCCCCGTCCCTCACATCCCCACACCTACCCCCGTCCCTCACATCACCACCCCCTACCCCCGTCCCTCACATCCCCACCCCCTACCCACGTCCCTCACATCCCCACCCCCTACCCCCGTCCCTCACATCCCCACACCTACCCCCGTCCCTCACATCCCCACCCCCTACCCCCGTCCCTCACATCCCCACACCTACCCCCGTCTCTCACATCCCCACCCCCTACCCCCATCCCTCACATCCCCACACCTTCCCCGTCCCTCACATCCCCACACCTACCCCCGTCCCTCACATCCCCACACCTACCCCCGTCCCTCACATCACCACCCCCTACCCCCGTCCCTCACATCCCCGCCCCCTACCCACGTCCCTCACATCCCCACCCCCTACCCCCGTCCCTCACATCCCCACACCTACCCCCGTCCCTCACATCCCCACCCCCTACCCCCGTCCCTCACATCCCCACACCTACCCCCGTCTCTCACATCCCCACCCCCTACCCCCATCCCTCACATCCCCACACCTTCCCCGTCCCTCACATCCCCACACCTACCCCCGTCCCTCACATCCCCACACCTACCCCCGTCCCTCACATCCCCACACCTACCCCCGTCCCTCACATCCCCACACCTACCCCCGTCCCTCACATCCCCACCCCTACCCCCGTCCCTCACATCCCCACACTTACCCCCGTCCCTCACATCCCCACCCCTACCCCCGTCCCTCACATCCCCACACCTACCCCCATCCCTCACATCCCCACACCTACCCCCCGTCCCTCACATCCCCACCCCTACCCCCGTCCCTCACATCCCCACACCTACCCCCGTCCCTCACATCCCCACCTCCTACCCCCGTCCCTCACTACCCCACCACCTACCCCCGTCTCTCACATCCCCACCCCCTACCCCCATCCCTCACATCCCCACACCTACCCCCCGTCCCTCACATCCCCACCCCTACCCCCGTCCCTCACATCCCCACACCTTCCCCAGTCCCTCACATCCCCACCCCTACCCCCGTCCCTCACATCCCCACACCTACCCCCGTCCCTCACATCCCTACCCCTACCCCCGTCTCTCACATCCCCACCCCCTACCCCCATCCCTCACATCCCCACACCTACCCCCGTCACTCACATCCCCACCCCTACCCCCGTCCCTCACATCCCCACACCTTCCCCAGTCCCTCACATCCCCACCCCTACCCCCGTCCCTCACATCCCCACACCTACCCCCGTCCCTCACATCCCTACCCCTACCCCCGTCCCTCACATCCCCACACCTACCCCCATCCCCACCCCTACCCCCGTCCCTCACATCCCCACACTTACCCCCGTCCCTCACATCCCCACCCCTACCCCCGTCCCTCACATCCCCACACCTACCCCGTCCCTCACATCCCCACCCCTACGCCCCGCCCCTCACATCCCCACCCCTACCCCCGTCCCTCACATCCCCACCCCTACGCCCCGTCCCTCACATCCCCACACCTACCCCTGTCCCTCACATCCCCACCCCTACCCCCGTCCCTCACATCCCCACCCCTACCCCCGTCCCTCACATCCCCACCCCCTTCCCCCGTCCCTCACATCCCCACCCCCGTCCCTCACATCCCCACCCCCTTCCCCCGTCCCTCACATCCCTACCCCCGTCCCTCACATCCCCACCCCCTTCCCCAGTCCCTCACATCCCCACCCCTACCCCCGCCCCTCACATCCCCACCCCTACCCCCGCCCCTCAGATCCCCACCCCCTACCCCCGTCCCTCACATCCCCACCCCCTTCTCCCGTCCCTCACATCCCCACCCCTACCCCGTCCCTCACATCCCCACCCCTACTACCGTCCCTCACATCCCCACCCCCTACCCCCGAGTAGTAGGGATGGCTGAACACAGACGATTTTTTTTTACTTGAAATTGAGAAAAACAAGAGAGCAAGTGAGAGAGAGGGGGAGGAAGAGCATGGGAGCACTAAGACTTGAATTTGAGAAAAAGAAAAACTAAGTGAATGAGGGTGAGAGAATGAGAGCATTAAGACTTGAATTTGAGAAAGAAGAGAGCATTTAGAGCAAATGAGTGAGAGAGAGGGGGAGGAAGAGAGAGAATAAGGGAGAAAGATAGAAAAGGAGGGTTGGAAGGAGTAGGAGAATCAAAGTAAAAGAAGGAAAGAAGGTTAAGTGGGATGGTGGGTTTGGGTAAAAATATACAAAAAGGAGAAACAAAACTAGATCTGAAAGGTTAGGTTAAAGGGTTGGGGAATAAGAACATATGATAGAACCTACCAAATACACTAAGATTACAAGAGGTTAGGTTAAGGGGTTGGGGAATAAGAATAAATGATAACAAACATAATAAATACAACTTATGAGCAACTTGATGAACTTTAACAAATAACCCTTGATCTGCAAAAATGACCATTTGAGAAATTAGCCCTTGAAACGAGTAAGTTCCCATATATAACAAAAATCCTTTGAAATGGTTAAACACCAAATCTTAAACAAATAACACTTGAAATGCAAAAACGTCCATTTGAGAAATTATCCCTTGAAATGAGTAAGTTCCCATACATAACAAAAATCCTTTGAAATGGTTAAACACCCAATCTTAAACAAATAACACTTGAAATGCAAAAACGTCCATTTGAGAAATTATCCCTTGAAATGAGTAAATGCCCATATATAACAAAAATTCTTTGAAATGCTTAAATATCCAATCTCTAACAAATAGCACTTGAAATGCATAAGTGACCATTTGAGAAATTAACTAATGAAATGAGTAAATGATTATGAACCTACCAAATAAACTACATCTGAAAAGTTAGGTTAAGGGGTTGGGGAATAAGAATAAATTATAACAAACATAATAAATACAACTTATGAGCAACTTGATGAACTTTAAGAAATAACCCTTGATCTGCAAAAATGACCATTTGAGAAATTAGCCCTTGAAACGAGTAAGTTCCCATATATAACAAAAATCCTTTGAAATGGTTAAACACCAAATCTTAAACAAATAACACTTGAAATGCAAAAACGTCCATTTGAGAAATTATCCCTTGAAATGAGTAAATGCCCATATATAACAAAAATTCTTTGAAATGCTTAAATATCCAATCTCTAACAAATAGCACTTGAAATGCATAAGTGACCATTTGAGAAATTAACTAATGAAATGAGTAAATGATTATGAGACAATGATTGACGAAACACAAAAGACAAGAAGGAATAATTATGTAAGTTAGATCATGTCTTGTTTGACTAGATAAGTTAGGATACATCAGTTTGGGAATGTAAGATTAAGTTAGGTAAAGCAAGTTAGGTTAGGATAGGATAGGTAAGATAAGTTAAATAAGTTAGGTTAAGCAGGTTAAGTTAGGTAAGGTAAGGTAAGTTAGGTTAAATTATGTAAGTTAGGTAAGGTAAGGTAAGTTAAGTTAAGCAGGTTAGGTTATGCAGGTTAAGTTAGGTAAGATAGGTAAAGTTAGGTAAGATAGGTAAGGTAAGGTAAGTTATGTTAGGATAGGTAAAGTTAGGTTATGCAGGTTAAGTTAGGTAAGATAGGTAAAGTTAGGTAAGATAGGTAAGGTAAGATAGGTAAAGTTAGGTTAGGTTAGGTTAAGTTAAGATAGGTAATGTAAGGAAGTTAGGTTATGCAGGTTAAGTTAAGTTAGGTAAATAACATTGGGTGGAGAGGATAGGTTACGTAGGTTTGAACAGTGTAGTTCAGAGAACAGTTTTAGGGTAAAGCGACTAAGGAAATATATTTTAACAAGTGCAGGTTTGGTATGAAAAGCTGAACTAGTTACATTTTGGAGAGAAAATTTTATGACTGAAGATGTCTTAAAGAATAACATGATGGAAGAAGGAGAGTTTCTTTGATGAATGAAGGTGTCTTAGAGAACAACTTTTTGGAGAACGAAGATGAATTAGAGATCGCTTTGATGACTCTGAGAATAACTCTGGTCAACGAATATGGATTGGAAAGTTTCTCTAATGAACGAAGGTGAGTTAAGATTAACTTTTATGATTTACAGAACATCTTTGATGTCTTAGATAGCAACATTGATGTCTTAGAGAACAACTTTTGATGACTCTGAGAATAACTTTGATGAGTTTGAGAATGACTTCTGAGAACATGAGTAGTATTTTGTTAGCTCAGAGAATAACTTTTTGATGACATAGAGAATAACTTTGATGACTCTGAGAATAACATTGCTGTCTTAGAGAATAACTTTCAGGACTTAGAGAATGTCTTTGATGAATGGAAGGTTACTTAGAGAATATCATATCATGACTGAGAATAACTTTTGATAGCTCTTAGAATAACTTTGATGTCTTAGAGAATAACTTTAGCTGTCTCTGAGAATAACTTTTATGAACGAAGATGTCTGAGATTAACTTTGACGTCTCTTGGAATAACTTTTGTGGACATGAGAATATCTTTGGATAACTCTGAGATTAACTTTGATGTCTTTGAAACAACTTTGATGAACGAGAGTGAGTTAGAGATTACCTTTGTTAACTCTGAGATCAACCTTGATGAACAAAAGTGAGTTAGAGATTACATTTGATAACTCTAAGATTAACTTTAGATGTCTCTGAGACAAACTTTTATAACATAGAAATTAACTTTAATGACCAAAAGTGAGTTAGAGAATACCTTTTGATGACTCCGAGAATAACTTGATGAACAAAGATGTTTTGGAAAGTTTCTCTGAAGAACGAAGGTGACTCTGAGAATAACTTTTATGTCTTAGAGAAGAACATTGATGGTTTAGAGAGAATATCTTTGATGAAAAATGATGTCTTAGATTAACTTTGATGACTCTGTGAATAACTTTGATGACTTTGAGAACAAGTTTGATAGCTCTGAGAAAGACTTTGTTGTCTTAGAGAATAACTTTGAGGACTTAGCGAATTAATATGTTGAACGAAAGTGAGTTAGAGATTACCTTTGTTAACTCTGAGATTAACTTTGATGAACGAGAAAATACTTTTTGATGGCATCGAGAACAAGTTTGATAGCTCTGAGAATAACTTTTATGCCTCTGAGATTAACTCTAATGAACGAAGATGTCTTAGAAAGATTCTCTGATGAACGAAAGGTTACTTAGAGAATAGCATTTTGATGACTGAGATTAACTTTTTGATGACTCTGAGAATAACTTTTATGCCTCTGAGATTAACTTTAATGAACGAAGATGTCTTAGAAAGTTTCTCTGATGAATGAAAGGCTACTTAGAGAATAGCATTTTGATGACTGAGATTAACTTTTTGATGACTCTGAGAATAACTTTGAGGATGCGAGTAAATTTTTGAGTGTTTGAGAGTGTCTTTTGATATCTCGAAGAGTGCCCTTGAAGTCTTAAAGGATGTCTTTGATGTCTCGAAGGATGTCTTAGAGTGTAACTTTGGTGTCTTTGAGTAAGTCCTTGATGTATTGAAGAGTGTCTTTGATTTCTCGAAGAGTAACTTTGGTGTTACGGAGAGCACCTTTGACTATTTTTCTTACTTAACGACATATAATTTTACGAAAGTGCTGAAAAAGTTACATTTGACTATTTTTTCTTACTTAGCGACATATAATTTTAGTTACGAAAGTGTTGAAAAAGTTACATTTGACTCTTTTAGTTGAGGAAAGACAAGAAAAAAATATGACGACAGTGACTATTTTAGTGCTCCACAAAGTATAAATGTCAGTTAAGAACGACGATGATAGATATTTTTGACTATATTTTCTTACTTGACGATGGATAAAGTTAGTTATGAACAGTGCTGAAAAGATTCCTTTGACAATTTTTAGCTAAACGAAAGGTTGTTTTAGTTAAGAACGGTGTTGAATGAGATTAATCCTGACTATTTTCAGATGAGAGAAGTGATATTTCAGTTAAGAAATGACAAGGAAACATGATGAAGTAACTATTTTTAGTTGACCGATGAATACTTTTAGTTGAGCAAAAGACAAAACATGATGAACATGACTTTTCTGATGATTGGCGGATAATTTTTAGATAAGAAATGACAATGAAACATGATGAACACGGTTATTTTCTGTTGACTATGGATAAGTTTAGTTGAAAAATGACGAAAGTGACTATGTTTTAGTTGATTGGCGAAAGATTTTTAGTTAAGAAGTTACGAGAAAGGTTTGTCTTTGTAAATTTGGAACTGGATAAAGTGTAGATTTGTTTAAGAACGGGGTTGGTAGAACTATTAAGTTGACTACGAGAATTACTTTGACATAGTTTTGCAAATAAAAACTTGGTGACTAAAATTGTTGAGGGAACTGTAATGCAGTATAATATTATTTGACAAAGAACTAGTTAGTGAATGGAAGAAACAAAGAACATAAAAAATTGAGGTTAAGTAGGGGAATGAACACAGTGAACATACGGTGAACACAGAAAACATGTAAGAAAAAGTTGATGAATAGAGTGAACATGCAGGGAATATGAACTTATAGAGAATATGAAGACATGATAAGGAACATAGGGAATACAAAGAATGAACACTGAACATGTGAAGAACAAGCTAAGAACATTGAGAACATGAATATTGAGTATAAAAGTTATACAGAGAACATATGATGCACATGAAAATATGACAAAGAACATAGTGAACATACGGGGAAAACGGCAGAAAAAATTTGAACTGAGCATGCTGTGAACATTTATAGAACATGGAATGAACACAGAAAACATGGAAAAAATGTGAAGAATACAGCTGAATATAGAGAAAATATGCAAATACAGGGGGACAAGAGCTGGAGCTCGGTAACTGACTTGATCTTATTTACTATGTCTGAAATATGACTTTAAAATTTCAGGGGGATTGGACTGCTAGTAGCGAAAATGTGGTCTCTGTCAAATTTGGGTCTTTAATTGGACTCTGATTAATTTCGATCATGAACTGGACTCCGATGAAATTTGAGCTTAAAACTGTCTCTGACTAATTTTGCTCTCAAAGTAGACTCTGACGAATTTTGCTAGAAAACTGGACTCTGATGAATTTCGATCAAGAACTGGACTCTGATGAATTTTCACGGATTACAGGACACTGATGAAATTTGAGCTTAAAACTGTCTCTGACTAATTTTGCTCTCAAAGTAGACTCTGGCGAATTTCTGTTGATAATTGGACTCTGATGAAATATGAGCTGAAAACTGTCTCTGGCTAATTTTGGTCTCAAAGTAGACTCTGGCGAATTTCTGTTGATAATTGGACTCTGATGAAATTTGAGCTTAAAACTGTCTCTGACTAATTTTGCTCACAAAGTGGACTCTGGCGAATTTCTGTTGATAATTGGACTCTGATGAAATATGAGCTTAAAACTGTCTCTGGCTAATTTTGCTCTCAAAGTAGACTCTGGCGAATTTCTGTTGATAATTGGACTCTGACGAAATATGAGCTTAAAACTGTCTCTGACTAATTTTGCTCTCAAAGTGGACTCTGGCGAATTTCTGTTGATAATTGGACTCTGATGAAATTTGAGCTTAAAACTGTCTCTGACTAATTTTGCTCACAAAGTGAACTCTGGCGAATTTCTGTTGATAATTGGACTCTGATGAAATATGAGCTTAAAACTGTCTCTGGCTAATTTTGGTCTCAAAGTAGACTCTGGCGAATTTCTGTTGATAATTGGACTCTGATGAAATTTGAGCTTAAAACTGTCTCTGACTAATTTTGCTCACAAAGTGGACTCTGGCGAATTTCTGTTGATAATTGGACTCTGATGAAATATGAGCTTAAAACTGTCTCTGGCTAATTTTGGTCTTTACAGGTGAAATAGCCGTAAATGGATATAAAACTAAATGTTATGGGTAAGTTGTCTGTTTTCCTTAACAGAACATCTAAGACAATATTCTCTGAAAATGGTCCTTTTACAAATTCGGTCATAAACATATAAATAAACTTCTATGATTATTTGAAACTCTGAAAATAGCTGTAAGGAAATAGGAGGAGAGAGAGAGAGAGAGAGAGAGGGACGGTCCAGATATTATTATGGAGAAGATAAGATACGATTACCGAGGTGACCTGAAGGCCGCGTCTGGCTGACATCTAAAGTAAACACAGGTGAGGCGACAGATTGCTATTTCTCCCATAAGACCTTAACAAACTTCTAAGTCTCGGAAATTATTTTCATCATAAGAAACCTTACAAAACTTCTAAAATCTCGGAAATTATTTTTCTCATGAGAATTCCATACTTCTAAAATCTGTGACACAAAATTTACATGAAAACCCTGGCTCCCACACACGATATTTGACCTGAAAACCCTGGCCCGCACAGGTGATTTTTCCCCCCCCAAAAAAATCGTCTGTGTGGAGCCATCCCTACTACTCCTCCGTCCCTCACATCCCCACCCCCTTCCCCCGTCCCTCACATCCCCACCCCCTACCCCCGTCCCTCACATCCCCACCCCCTACCCCCGTCCCTCACATCCCCACCCCCTTCCCCCGTCCCTCACATCCCCACCCCCTACCCCCGTCCCTCACATCCCCACCCCCTACCCCCGTCCCTCACATCCCCACCCCCTTCCCCCGTCCCTCACATCCCCATCCCCTTCCCCCGTCCCCCACATCCCCACCCCTACCCTCGTCCCTCACATCCCCACCCCTACCCTCGTCCCTCACATCCCCACCCCTACCCTCGTCCCTCACATCCCCACCCCTACCCCCGTCCCTCACATCCCCACCCCTACCCCCGTCCCTCACATCCCCACACCTTCCCCCGTCCCTCACATCCCCTACCCTCGTCCCTCACATCCCCATCCCCTTCCCCCGTCCTTCACATCCCCACCCCCTACCCCCGTCCCTCACATCGCCACCCCTACCCTCGTCCCTCACATCCCCACCCCCTACCCCCGTCCCCCACATCCCCACCCCTACCCTCGTCCCTCACATCCCCACACCTTCCCCCGTCCCTCATCCCCTACCCTCGTCCCTCACATCCCCATCCCCTTCCCCCGTCCCTCACATCCCCACCCCTACCCCCGTCCCTCACATCCCCACCCCCTACCCTCGTCCCTCACATCCCCACCCCCTACCCCCGTCCCTCACATCCCCACACCTTCCCCCGTCCCTCACATCCCCTACCCTCGTCCCACACATCCCCATCCCCTTCCCCCGTCCCTCACATCCCCACCCCCTACCCCCGTCCCTCACATCCCCACCACCTATCCTCGTCCCTCACATCCCCACCCCTACCCTCGTCCCTCACATCCCCATCCCCTTCCCCCGTCCCCCTCATCCCCACCCCCTACCCTCGTCCCTCACATCCCCACCCCCTACCCCCGTCCCCCACATCCCCACCCCTACCCTCGTTCCTCACATCCCCACCCCCTACCCCCGTCCCTCACATCCCCACCACCTACCTCCGTCCCTCATATCCCCACACCCTTACCCCCGTCCCTCACATCCGCACCCCCTACCCCCGTCCCTCACATCCCCACACCTTCCCCCGTCCCTCACATCCCCACCCCTACCCCCGTCCCTCACATCCCCACCCCCTACCCCCGTCCCTCACATCCCCACCCCTACCCCCGTCCCTCACATCCCCACCCCCTTCCCCCGTCCCTCACATCCCCACCCCCCTACCCCCGTCCCTCACATCCCCACCCCTACCCTCGTCCCTCACATCCCCACCCCCTACCCCTGTCCCCCACATCCCCACCCCTACCCTCGTCCCTCACATCCCCACCCCTACCCTCGTCCCTCACATCCCCACCCTCTACCCCCGTCCCTCACATCCCCACACCTTCCCCCGTCCCTCACATCCCCACCCCTACCCTCGTCCCTCACATCCCCACCCCTCACATCCCCACCCCCTACCCCCGTCCCTCACATCCCCACCCCTACCCTCGTCCCTCACATCCCCACCCCCTTCCTTCGTCCCCCTCATCCCCACCCCCTACCCCCGTCCCTCACATTCCCACCCCCTACCCCCGTCCCTCACATCCCCACCCCCTACCCCCGTCCCTCACATCCCCACCCCTACCCCCGTCCCTCACATCCCCACCACCCCTCACATCCCCACCCCCTACCCCCGTCCCTCACATCCCCACCCCCTACCCCCGTCCCTTACATCCCCACCCCCTACCCCCGTCCCTCACATCCCCACCACCTACCCTCGTCCCTCACATCCTCACCCCTACCCCCGTCCCTCACATCTCCACCCCCTACCCCCGTCCCTCACATCCCCACCCCCTACCCCCGTCCCTCACATCCCCACCCCCTACCCCCGTCCCTCACATTCCCACCCCCTAACCCCGTCCCTCACATTCCCACCCCCTACCCCCGTCCCTCACATTCCCACCCCCTACCCCCGTCCCTCACATCCCCACCCCCTACCCCCGTCCCTCACATCCCCACCCCCTACCCCCGTCCCTCACATTCCCACCCCCTACCCCAGTCCCTCACATTCCCACCCCCTACCCCCGTCCCTCACATCCCCACACCTACCCCCGTCCCTCACATCCCCACCCCCTACCCCCGTCCCTCACATTCCCACCCCCTACCCCCGTCCCTCACATTCCCACCCCCTACCCCCGTCCCTCACATCCCCACACCTGTCCCCCGTCCCTCACATCCCCACACCTGTCCCCGTCCCTCACAGCCCCACCCCTACCCCCGTCCCTCAGATCCTCACCCCCTACCCCCGTCCCTCACATTCCCACCCCCTACCCCCGTCCCTCACATCCCCACCCCTACCCCCGTCCCTCAAATCCTCACCCCCTACCCTCGTCCCTCACATCCCCACACCTACCCCCGTCCCTCACATCCCCACCCCCTACCTCCGTCCCTCACATCCCCACCCCCTACCCCCGTCCCTCACATCCCCACCCCCTACCTCCGTCCCTCACATCCCCACCCCCTACCCACGTCCCTCACATCCCCACCTCCTACCTCCGTCCCTCACATCCCCACCCCCTACCCCCGTCCCTCACATCCCCACCTCCTACCTCCGTCCCTCACATCCCCACCCCCTACCCCCGTCCCTCACATCCCCACACCTACCCTCGTCCCTCACATCCCCACACCTACCCCCGTCCCTCACATCCCCACCCCCTACCCCCGTCCCTCACATCCCCACCTCCTACCTCCGTCCCTCACATCCCCACCCCCTACCCCCGTCCCTCACATCCCCACACCTACCCTCGTCCCTCACATCCCCACACCTACCCCCGTCCCTCACATCCCCACACCTACCCCCGTCCCTCACATCCCCACCCCCTACCCTCGTCCCTCACATCCCCAACCACTACCCTCGTCCCTCACATCCCCACCCACTACCCTCGTCCCTCACAGCCCCACCCCTACCCCCGTCCCTCACATCCCCACCCCCTACCCTCGTCCCTCACATCCCCACCCCTACCCTCGTCCCTCACATCCCCACACCTACCCCCGTCCCTCACATCCCCACACCTACCCTCGTCCCTCACATCCCCACACCTACCCCCGTCCCTCACATCCCCACCCACTACCCTCGTCCCTCACATCCCCACCCCCTACCCCCGTCCCTCACATCCCCACACCTTCCCCCGTCCCTCACATCCCCACCCCTACCCTCGTCCCTCACATCCCCACCCCCTACCCCCGTCCCTCACATCCCCACTCCTTCCCCCGTCCCTCACATCCCCACTCCTTCCCCCGTCCCTCACATCCCCTACCCTCGTCCCTCACATCCCCACCCCTTCCCCTGTCCCTCACATCCCCACACCTACCCCCGTCCCTCACATCCCCACCACCTACCCCCGTCCCTCACATCCCCACCCCTACCCTCGTCCCTCACATCCCCACCCCCTTCCCCCGTCCCCCTCATCCCCACCCCCTACCCCCGTCCCTCACATTCCCACCCCCTACCCCCGTCCCTCACATCCCTACCCCCTACCCCCGTCCCTCACATCCCCACCCCCTACCCCCGTCCCTCACATCCCCACCCCCTACCCCCGTCCCTCACATCCCCACCCCCTACCCCCGTCCCTCACATCCCCACCCCCTACCCCAGTCCTTCACATCCCCACCCCCTACCCTCGTCCATCACATCCTCACCCCTACCCCCGTCCCTCACATCTCCACCCCCTACCCCCGTCCCTCACATCCCCACCGCCTTCCCCCGTCCCCCTCATCCCCACCCCCTACCCCCGTCCCTCACATTCCCACCCCCTACCCCTGTCCCTCACATCCCCACCCCCTACCCCCGTCCCCCACATCCCCACCCCCTACCCCCGTCCCTCACATCCCCACCCCCTACCCCGTCCCTCACATCCCTACCCCCGTCCCTCACATCCCCACCCCTTACCCTCGTCCATCACATCCTCACCCCTACCCCCGTCCCTCACATCTCCACCCCCTACCCCCGTCCCTCACATCCCCACCCCCTACCCCCGTCCCTTACATCCCCACCCCCTACCCCCGTCCCTCACATTCCCACCCCCTACCCCCGTCCCTCACATTCCCACCCCCTACCCCCGTCCCTCACATCCCCACCCCCTACCCCCGTCCCTCACATCCCCACCCCCTACCCCCGTCCCTCACATTCCCACCCCCTACCCCCGTCCCTCACATTCCCACCCCCTACCCCCGTCCCTCACATCCCCACCCCCTACCCCCGTCCCTCACATCCCCACCCCCTACCCCCGTCCCTCACATCCCCACCCCTCACATCCCCACCCCCTACCCCCGTCCCTCACATCCCCACCCCCTACCCCCGTCCCTCACATCCCCACCCCCTACCCCGTCCCTCACATCCCCACCCCCTACCCCCGTCCCTCACATCCCCACCCCCTACCCTCGTCCATCACATCCTCACCCCTTCCCCCGTCCCTCACATCTCCACCCCCTACCCCCGTCCCTCACATCCCCACCCCCTACCCCCGTCCCTTACATCCCCACCCCCTACCCCCGTCCCTCACATTCCCACCCCCTACCCCCGTCCCTCACATTCCCACCCCCTACCCCCGTCCCTCACATCCCCACCCCCTACCCCCGTCCCTCACATCCCCACCCCCTACCCCCGTCCCTCACATTCCCACCCCCTACCCCCGTCCCTCACATCCCCACCCCCTACCCCCGTCCCGCACATCCCCACACCTACCCCCGTCCCTCACATCCCCACCCCCTACCCCCGTCCCTCACATTCCCACCCCCTACCCCCGTCCCTCACATTCCCACCCCCTACCCCCGTCCCTCACATCCCCACACCTGTCCCCCGTCCCTCACATCCCGACACCTGTCCTCGTCCCTCACAGCCCCACCCCTACCCCCGTCCCTCAGATCCTCACCCCCTACCCCCGTCCCTCACATTCCCACCCCCTACCCCCGTCCCTCACATCCCCACCCCTACCCCCGTCCCTCAAATCCTCACCCCCTACCCTCGTCCCTCACATCCCCACACCTACCCCCGTCCCTCACATCCCCACCCCCTACCTCCGTCCCTCACATCCCCATCCCCCTACCCCCGTCCCTCACATCCCCACCCCCTACCTCCGTCCCTCACATCCCCACCCCCTACCCACGTCCCTCACATCCCCACCTCCTACCTTCGTCCCTCACATCCCCACCCCCTACCCCCGTCCCTCACATCCCCACCTCCTACCTCCGTCCCTCACATCCCCACCCCCTACCCCCGTCCCTCACATCCCCACACCTACCCTCGTCCCTCACATCCCCACACCTACCCCCGTCCCTCACATCCCCACCCCCTACCCCCGTCCCTCACATCCCCACACCTACCCTCGTCCCTCACATCCCCACACCTACCCCCGTCCCTCACATCCCCACCCCCTACCCCCGTCCCTCACATCCCCACCTCCTACCTCCGTCCCTCACATCCCCACCCCCTACCCCCGTCCCTCACATCCCCACACCTACCCTCGTCCCTCACATCCCCACACCTACCCCCGTCCCTCACATCCCCACACCTACCCCCGTCCCTCACATCCCCACCCCCTACCCTCGTCCCTCACATCCCCACCACCTACCCCCGTCCCTCATATCCCCACACCCCTACCCCCGTCCCTCACATCCCCACCCCCTACCCCCGTCCCGCACATCCCCACACCTACCCCCGTCCCTCACATCCCCACCCCCTACCCCCGTCCCTCACATTCCCACCCCCTACCCCCGTCCCTCACATTCCCACCCCCTACCCCCGTCCCTCACATCCCCACACCTGTCCCCCGTCCCTCACATCCCGACACCTGTCCTCGTCCCTCACAGCCCCACCCCTACCCCCGTCCCTCAGATCCTCACCCCCTACCCCCGTCCCTCACATTCCCACCCCCTACCCCCGTCCCTCACATCCCCACCCCTACCCCCGTCCCTCAAATCCTCACCCCCTACCCTCGTCCCTCACATCCCCACACCTACCCCCGTCCCTCACATCCCCACCCCCTACCTCCGTCCCTCACATCCCCATCCCCCTACCCCCGTCCCTCACATCCCCACCCCCTACCTCCGTCCCTCACATCCCCACCCCCTACCCACGTCCCTCACATCCCCACCTCCTACCTTCGTCCCTCACATCCCCACCCCCTACCCCCGTCCCTCACATCCCCACCTCCTACCTCCGTCCCTCACATCCCCACCCCCTACCCCCGTCCCTCACATCCCCACACCTACCCTCGTCCCTCACATCCCCACACCTACCCCCGTCCCTCACATCCCCACCCCCTACCCCCGTCCCTCACATCCCCACACCTACCCTCGTCCCTCACATCCCCACACCTACCCCCGTCCCTCACATCCCCACCCCCTACCCCCGTCCCTCACATCCCCACCTCCTACCTCCGTCCCTCACATCCCCACCCCCTACCCCCGTCCCTCACATCCCCACACCTACCCTCGTCCCTCACATCCCCACACCTACCCCCGTCCCTCACATCCCCACACCTACCCCCGTCCCTCACATCCCCACCCCCTACCCTCGTCCCTCACATCCCCACCACCTACCCCCGTCCCTCATATCCCCACACCCCTACCCCCGTCCCTCACATCCCCACCCCCTACCCCCGTCCCTCACATCCCCACACCTTCCCCCGTCCCTCACATCCCCACCCCTACCCCCGTCCCTCACATCCCCACCCCCTACCCCCGTCCCTCACATCCCCACCCCTACCCCCGTCCCTCACATCCCCACCCCCTACCCCCGTCCCTCACATCCCCACCCCTACCCCCGTCCCTCACATCCCCACCCTCTTCCCCCGTCCCTCACATCCCGACCCCCCTACCCCCGTCCCTCACATCCCCACCCCTACCCTCGTCCCTCACATCCCCACCCCTACCCCTGTCCCCCACATCCCCACCCCTACCCTCGTCCCTCACATCCCCACCCCTACCCTCGTCCCTCACATCCCCACCCTCTACCCCCGTCCCTCACATCCCCACACCTTCCCCCGTCCCTCACATCCCCACCCCTACCCTCGTCCCTCACATCCCCACCCCTCACATCCACACCCCCTACCCCCGTCCCTCACATCCCCACCCCCTACCCCCGTCCCCCACATCCCCACCCCCTACCCTCGTCCCTCACATCCCCACCCCCAACCCCCGTCCCTCACATCCCCACCCTCTACCCCCGTCCCTCACATCCCCACACCTTCCCCCATCCCTCACATCCCCACCCCCTACCCCCGTCCCTCACATCCCCACACCTTCCCCCGTCCCTCACATCCCCACCCCTACCCTCGTCCCTCACATCCCCACCCCTCACATCCCCACCCCCTACCCCCGTCCCTCACATCCCCACCCCCTACCCCCGTCCCCCACATCCCCACCCCTACCCTCGTCCCTCACATCCCCACCCCCTACCCCCGTCCCTCACATCCCCACCCTCTACCCCCGTCCCTCACATCCCCACACCTTCCCCCGTCCCTCACATCCCCACCCCTACCCCCGTCCCTCACATCCCCACCCCCTACCCCCGTCCCTCACATCCCACCCCCTACCCTCGTCCCTCACATCCCCACCCCCTACCCCCGTCCCTCACATCCCCACACCTTCCCCCGTCCCTCACATCCCCACCCCTACCCTCGTCCCTCACATCCCCACCCCCTACCCCCGTCCCTCACATCCCCACACCTTCCCCCGTCCCTCACATCCCCTACCCTCGTCCCTCACATCCCCACCCCTTCCCCTGTCCCTCACATCCCCACCCCTACCCCCGTCCCTCACATCCCCATCACCTACCCCCGTCCCTCACATCCCCACCCCTACCCTCGTCCCTCACATCCCCACCCCCTTCCCCCGTCCCCCTCATCCCCACCCCCTACCCCCGTCCCTCACATTCCCACCCCCAACCCCCGTCCCTCACATCCCCACCCCCTACCCCCGTCCCTCACATCCCCACCCCCTACCCCCGTCCCTCACATCCCCACCCCTCACATCCCCACCCCCTACCCCCGTCCCTCACATCCCCACCCCCTACCCCCGTCCCTTACATCCCCACCCCCTACCCCCGTCCCTCACATCCCCACCCCCTACCCTCGTCCCTCACATCCTCACCCCTACCCCCGTCCCTCACATCTCCACCCCCTACCCCCGTCCCTCACATCCCCACCCCCTACCCCCGTCCCTCACATCCCCACCCCCTACCCCCGTCCCTCACATTCCCACCCCCTACCCCCGTCCCTCACATTCCCACCCCCTACCCCCGTCCCTCACATTCCCACCCCCTACCCCCGTCCCTCACATCCCCACCCCCTACCCCCGTCCCTCAAATCCCCACCCCCTACCCCCGTCCCTCACATTCCCACCCCCTACCCCAGTCCCTCACATTCCCACCCCCTACCCCCGTCCCTCACATCCCCACACCTACCCCCGTCCCTCACATCCCCACCCCCTACCCCCGTCCCTCACATTCCCACCCCCTACCCCCGTCCCTCACATTCCCACCCCCTACCCCCGTCCCTCACATCCCCACACCTGTCCCCCGTCCCTCACATCCCCACACCTGTCCCCGTCCCTCACAGCCCCACCCCCTACCCCCGTCCCTCACATCCCCACCCCTACCCCCGTCCCTCAAATCCTCACCCCCTACCCTCGTCCCTCACATCCCCACACCTACCCCCGTCCCTCACATCCCCACCCCCTACCTCCGTCCCTCACATCCCCACCCCCTACCCCCGTCCCTCACATCCCCACCCCCTACCTCCGTCCCTCACATCCCCACCCCCTACCCACGTCCCTCACATCCCCACCTCCTACCTCCGTCCCTCACATCCCCACACCTACCCCCGTCCCTCACATCCCCACACCTACCCCCGTCCCTCACATCCCCACCCCCTACCCTCGTCCCTCACATCCCCACCACCTACCCCCGTCCCTCATATCCCCACACCCCTACCCCCGTCCCTCACATCCCCACCCCCTACCCCCGTCCCTCACATCCCCACACCTTCCCCCGTCCCTCACATCCCCACCCCTACCCCCGTCCCTCACATCCCCACCCCCTACCCCCGTCCCTCACATCCCCACCCCTACCCCCGTCCCTCACATCCCCACCCCCTACCCCCGTCCCTCACATCCCCACCCCTACCCCCGTCCCTCACATCCCCACCCCCTTCCCCCGTCCCTCACATCCCGACCCCCCTACCCCCGTCCCTCACATCCCCACCCCTACCCTCGTCCCTCACATCCCCACCCCTACCCCTGTCCCCCACATCCCCACCCCTACCCTCGTCCCTCACATCCCCACCCCTACCCTCGTCCCTCACATCCCCACCCTCTACCCCCGTCCCTCACATCCCCACACCTTCCCCCGTCCCTCACATCCCCACCCCTACCCTCGTCCCTCACATCCCCACCCCTCACATCCACACCCCCTACCCCCGTCCCTCACATCCCCACCCCCTACCCCCGTCCCCCACATCCCCACCCCTACCCTCGTCCCTCACATCCCCACCCCCAACCCCCGTCCCTCACATCCCCACCCTCTACCCCCGTCCCTCACATCCCCACACCTTCCCCCATCCCTCACATCCCCACCCCCTACCCCCGTCCCTCACATCCCCACACCTTCCCCCGTCCCTCACATCCCCACCCCTACCCTCGTCCCTCACATCCCCACCCCTCACATCCCCACCCCCTACCCCCGTCCCTCACATCCCCACCCCCTACCCCCGTCCCCCACATCCCCACCCCTACCCTCGTCCCTCACATCCCCACCCCCTACCCCCGTCCCTCACATCCCCACCCTCTACCCCCGTCCCTCACATCCCCACACCTTCCCCCGTCCCTCACATCCCCACCCCTACCCCCGTCCCTCACATCCCCACCCCCTACCCCCGTCCCTCACATCCCACCCCCTACCCTCGTCCCTCACATCCCCACCCCCTACCCCCGTCCCTCACATCCCCACACCTTCCCCCGTCCCTCACATCCCCACCCCTACCCTCGTCCCTCACATCCCCACCCCCTACCCCCGTCCCTCACATCCCCACACCTTCCCCCGTCCCTCACATCCCCTACCCTCGTCCCTCACATCCCCACCCCTTCCCCTGTCCCTCACATCCCCACCCCTACCCCCGTCCCTCACATCCCCATCACCTACCCCCGTCCCTCACATCCCCACCCCTACCCTCGTCCCTCACATCCCCACCCCCTTCCCCCGTCCCCCTCATCCCCACCCCCTACCCCCGTCCCTCACATTCCCACCCCCAACCCCCGTCCCTCACATCCCCACCCCCTACCCCCGTCCCTCACATCCCCACCCCCTACCCCCGTCCCTCACATCCCCACCCCTCACATCCCCACCCCCTACCCCCGTCCCTCACATCCCCACCCCCTACCCCCGTCCCTTACATCCCCACCCCCTACCCCCGTCCCTCACATCCCCACCCCCTACCCTCGTCCCTCACATCCTCACCCCTACCCCCGTCCCTCACATCTCCACCCCCTACCCCCGTCCCTCACATCCCCACCCCCTACCCCCGTCCCTCACATCCCCACCCCCTACCCCCGTCCCTCACATTCCCACCCCCTACCCCCGTCCCTCACATTCCCACCCCCTACCCCCGTCCCTCACATTCCCACCCCCTACCCCCGTCCCTCACATCCCCACCCCCTACCCCCGTCCCTCAAATCCCCACCCCCTACCCCCGTCCCTCACATTCCCACCCCCTACCCCAGTCCCTCACATTCCCACCCCCTACCCCCGTCCCTCACATCCCCACACCTACCCCCGTCCCTCACATCCCCACCCCCTACCCCCGTCCCTCACATTCCCACCCCCTACCCCCGTCCCTCACATTCCCACCCCCTACCCCCGTCCCTCACATCCCCACACCTGTCCCCCGTCCCTCACATCCCCACACCTGTCCCCGTCCCTCACAGCCCCACCCCCTACCCCCGTCCCTCACATCCCCACCCCTACCCCCGTCCCTCAAATCCTCACCCCCTACCCTCGTCCCTCACATCCCCACACCTACCCCCGTCCCTCACATCCCCACCCCCTACCTCCGTCCCTCACATCCCCACCCCCTACCCCCGTCCCTCACATCCCCACCCCCTACCTCCGTCCCTCACATCCCCACCCCCTACCCACGTCCCTCACATCCCCACCTCCTACCTCCGTCCCTCACATCCCCACCCCCTACCCCCGTCCCTCACATCCCCACCTCCTACCTCCGTCCCTCACATCCCCACCCCCTACCCCCGTCCCTCACATCCCCACACCTACCCTCGTCCCTCACATCCCCACACCTACCCCCGTCCCTCACATCCCCACCCCCTACCCCCGTCCCTCACATCCCCACCTCCTACCTCCGTCCCTCACATCCCCAACCCCTACCCCCGTCCCTCACATCCCCACACCTACCCTCGTCCCTCACATCCCCACACCTACCCCCGACCCTCACATCCCCACACCTACCCCCGTCCCTCACATCCCCACCCCCTACCCTCGTCCCTCACATCCCCACCCACTACCCTCGTCCCTCTCATCCCCACCCACTACCCTCGTCCCTCACAGCCCCACCCCTACCCCCGTCCCTCACATCCCCACCCCCTACCCTCGTCCCTCACATCCCCACCCCTACCCTCGTCCCTCACATCCCCACACCTACCCCCGTCCCTCACATCCCCACACCTACCCTCGTCCCTCACATCCCCACACCTACCCCTGTCCCTCACATCCCCACCCACTACCCTCGTCCCTCACATCCCCACCCCCTACCCCGTCCCTCACATCCCCACACCTTCCCCCGTCCCTCACATCCCCACCCCTACCCTCGTCCCTCACATCCCCACCCCCTACCCCCGTCCCTCACATCCCCACACCTTCCCCCGTCCCTCACATCCCCTACCCTCGTCCCTCACATCCCCACCCCTTCCCCTGTCCCTCACATCCCCACCCCTACCCCCGTCCCTCACATCCCCACCACCTACCCCGTCCCTCACATCACCACCCCTACCCTCGTCCCTCACATCCCCACCCCCTTCCCCCGTCCCCCTCATCCCCACCCCCTACCCCCGTCCCTCACATTCCCACCCCCTACCCCCGTCCCTCACATCCCCACCCCCTACCCCCGTCCCTCACATCCCCACCCCCTACCCCCGTCCCTCACATCCCCACCCCTCACATCCCCACCCCCTACCCCCGTCCCTCACATCCCCACCCCCTACCCCCGTCCCTCACATCTCCACCCCCTACCTCCGTCCCTCACATCCCCACCCCCTACCCCCGTCCCTCACATCCCCACCCCCTACCCCCGTCCTTCACATTCCCACCCCCTACCCCCGTCCCTCACATTCCCACCCCCTACCCCCGTCCCTCACATCCCCACCCCCTACCCCCGTCTCTCACATCCCCACCCCCTACCCCCGTCCCTCACATCCCCACACCTTCCCCCGTCCCTCACATCCCCACCCCTACCCCCGTCCCTCACATCCCCACCCCCTACCCCCGTCCCTCACATCCCCACCCCTACCCCCGTCCCTCACATCCCCACCCCCTACCCCCGTCCCTCACATCCCCACCCCTACCCCCGTCCCTCACATCCCCACCCCCTTCCCCCGTCCCTCACATCCCGACCCCCCTACCCCCGTCCCTCACATCCCCACCCCTACCCTCGTCCCTCACATCCCCACCCCTACCCCTGTCCCCCACATCCCCACCCCTACCCTCGTCCCTCACATCCCCACCCCTACCCTCGTCCCTCACATCCCCACCCTCTACCCCCGTCCCTCACATCCCCACACCTTCCCCCGTCCCTCACATCCCCACCCCTACCCTCGTCCCTCACATCCCCACCCCTCACATCCACACCCCCTACCCCCGTCCCTCACATCCCCACCCCCTACCCCCGTCCCCCACATCCCCACCCCTACCCTCGTCCCTCACATCCCCACCCCCAACCCCCGTCCCTCACATCCCCACCCTCTACCCCCGTCCCTCACATCCCCACACCTTCCCCCATCCCTCACATCCCCACCCCCTACCCCCGTCCCTCACATCCCCACACCTTCCCCCGTCCCTCACATCCCCACCCCTACCCTCGTCCCTCACATCCCCACCCCTCACATCCCCACCCCCTACCCCCGTCCCTCACATCCCCACCCCCTACCCCCGTCCCCCACATCCCCACCCCTACCCTCGTCCCTCACATCCCCACCCCCTACCCCCGTCCCTCACATCCCCACCCTCTACCCCCGTCCCTCACATCCCCACACCTTCCCCCGTCCCTCACATCCCCACCCCTACCCCCGTCCCTCACATCCCCACCCCCTACCCCCGTCCCTCACATCCCACCCCCTACCCTCGTCCCTCACATCCCCACCCCCTACCCCCGTCCCTCACATCCCCACACCTTCCCCCGTCCCTCACATCCCCACCCCTACCCTCGTCCCTCACATCCCCACCCCCTACCCCCGTCCCTCACATCCCCACACCTTCCCCCGTCCCTCACATCCCCTACCCTCGTCCCTCACATCCCCACCCCTTCCCCTGTCCCTCACATCCCCACCCCTACCCCCGTCCCTCACATCCCCATCACCTACCCCCGTCCCTCACATCCCCACCCCTACCCTCGTCCCTCACATCCCCACCCCCTTCCCCCGTCCCCCTCATCCCCACCCCCTACCCCCGTCCCTCACATTCCCACCCCCAACCCCCGTCCCTCACATCCCCACCCCCTACCCCCGTCCCTCACATCCCCACCCCCTACCCCCGTCCCTCACATCCCCACCCCTCACATCCCCACCCCCTACCCCCGTCCCTCACATCCCCACCCCCTACCCCCGTCCCTTACATCCCCACCCCCTACCCCCGTCCCTCACATCCCCACCCCCTACCCTCGTCCCTCACATCCTCACCCCTACCCCCGTCCCTCACATCTCCACCCCCTACCCCCGTCCCTCACATCCCCACCCCCTACCCCCGTCCCTCACATCCCCACCCCCTACCCCCGTCCCTCACATTCCCACCCCCTACCCCCGTCCCTCACATTCCCACCCCCTACCCCCGTCCCTCACATTCCCACCCCCTACCCCCGTCCCTCACATCCCCACCCCCTACCCCCGTCCCTCAAATCCCCACCCCCTACCCCCGTCCCTCACATTCCCACCCCCTACCCCAGTCCCTCACATTCCCACCCCCTACCCCCGTCCCTCACATCCCCACACCTACCCCCGTCCCTCACATCCCCACCCCCTACCCCCGTCCCTCACATTCCCACCCCCTACCCCCGTCCCTCACATTCCCACCCCCTACCCCCGTCCCTCACATCCCCACACCTGTCCCCCGTCCCTCACATCCCCACACCTGTCCCCGTCCCTCACAGCCCCACCCCCTACCCCCGTCCCTCACATCCCCACCCCTACCCCCGTCCCTCAAATCCTCACCCCCTACCCTCGTCCCTCACATCCCCACACCTACCCCCGTCCCTCACATCCCCACCCCCTACCTCCGTCCCTCACATCCCCACCCCCTACCCCCGTCCCTCACATCCCCACCCCCTACCTCCGTCCCTCACATCCCCACCCCCTACCCACGTCCCTCACATCCCCACCTCCTACCTCCGTCCCTCACATCCCCACCCCCTACCCCCGTCCCTCACATCCCCACCTCCTACCTCCGTCCCTCACATCCCCACCCCCTACCCCCGTCCCTCACATCCCCACACCTACCCTCGTCCCTCACATCCCCACACCTACCCCCGTCCCTCACATCCCCACCCCCTACCCCCGTCCCTCACATCCCCACCTCCTACCTCCGTCCCTCACATCCCCAACCCCTACCCCCGTCCCTCACATCCCCACACCTACCCTCGTCCCTCACATCCCCACACCTACCCCCGACCCTCACATCCCCACACCTACCCCCGTCCCTCACATCCCCACCCCCTACCCTCGTCCCTCACATCCCCACCCACTACCCTCGTCCCTCTCATCCCCACCCACTACCCTCGTCCCTCACAGCCCCACCCCTACCCCCGTCCCTCACATCCCCACCCCCTACCCTCGTCCCTCACATCCCCACCCCTACCCTCGTCCCTCACATCCCCACACCTACCCCGTCCCTCACATCCCCACACCTACCCTCGTCCCTCACATCCCCACACCTACCCCTGTCCCTCACATCCCCACCCACTACCCTCGTCCCTCACATCCCCACCCCCTACCCCGTCCCTCACATCCCCACACCTTCCCCCGTCCCTCACATCCCCACCCCTACCCTCGTCCCTCACATCCCCACCCCCTACCCCCGTCCCTCACATCCCCACACCTTCCCCCGTCCCTCACATCCCCTACCCTCGTCCCTCACATCCCCACCCCTTCCCCTGTCCCTCACATCCCCACCCCTACCCCCGTCCCTCACATCCCCACCACCTACCCCGTCCCTCACATCACCACCCCTACCCTCGTCCCTCACATCCCCACCCCCTTCCCCCGTCCCCCTCATCCCCACCCCCTACCCCCGTCCCTCACATTCCCACCCCCTACCCCCGTCCCTCACATCCCCACCCCCTACCCCCGTCCCTCACATCCCCACCCCCTACCCCCGTCCCTCACATCCCCACCCCTCACATCCCCACCCCCTACCCCCGTCCCTCACATCCCCACCCCCTACCCCCGTCCCTCACATCTCCACCCCCTACCTCCGTCCCTCACATCCCCACCCCCTACCCCCGTCCCTCACATCCCCACCCCCTACCCCCGTCCTTCACATTCCCACCCCCTACCCCCGTCCCTCACATTCCCACCCCCTACCCCCGTCCCTCACATCCCCACCCCCTACCCCCGTCTCTCACATCCCCACCCCCTACCCCCGTCCCTCACATTCCCACCCCCTACCCCCGTCCCTCACATTCCCACCCCCTACCCCCGTCCCTCACATCCCCACACCTACCCCCGTCCCTCACATCCCCCACCCCCTACCCCCGTCCCTCACATTCCCACCCCCTACCCCCGTCCCTCACATTCCCACCCCCTACCCCCGTCCCTCACATCCCCACACCTGTCCCCCGTCCCTCACATCCCCACACCTGTCCCCGTCCCTCACAGCCCCACCCCTACCCCCGTCCCTCAGATCCTCACCCCCTACACCCGTCCCTCACATTCCCACCCCCTACCCCCGTCCCTCACATCCCCACCCCTACCCCCGTCCCTCAAATCCTTACCCCCTACCCTCGTCCCTCACATCCCCACACCTACCCCCGTCCCTCACATCCCCACCCCCTACCTCCGTCCCTCACATCCCCACCCCCTACCCCCGTCCCTCACATCCCCACCCCTTACCTCCGTCCCTCACATCCCCACCCCCTACCCACGTCCCTCACATCCCCACCTCCTACCTCCGTCCCTCACATCCCCACCCCCTACCCCCGTCCCTCACATCCCCACCTCCTACCTCCGTCCCTCACATCCCCACCCCCTACCCCCGTCCCTCACATCCCCACACCTACCCTCGTCCCTCACATCCCCACACCTACCCCCGTCCCTCACATCCCCACCCCCTACCCCCGTCCTTCACATCCCCACACCTACCCTCGTCCCTCACATCCCCACACCTACCCCCGTCCCTCACATCCCCACCCCCTACCCCCGTCCCTCACATCCCCACCTCCTACCTCCGTCCCTCACATCCCCACCCCCTACCCCCGTCCCTCACATCCCCACACCTACCCTCGTCCCTCACATCCCCACACCTACCCCCGTCCCTCACATCCCCACACCTACCCCCGTCCCTCACATCCCCACCCCCTACCCTCGTCCCTCACATCCCCACCCACTACCCTCGTCCCTCACATCCCCACCCACTACCCTCGTCCCTCACAGCCCCACCCCTACCCCCGTCCCTCACATCCCCACCCCCTACCCTCGTCCCTCACATCCCCACCCCAACCCTCGTCCCTCACATCCCCACACCTACCCCCGTCCCTCACATCCCCACACCTACCCTCGTCCCTCACATCCCCACACCTACCCCCATCCCTCACATCCCCACCCACTAACCTCGTCCCTCACATCCCCACCCCCTACCCCCGTCCCTCACATCCCCACACCTTCCCCCGTCCCTCACATCCCCACCCCTACCCTCGTCCCTCACATCCCCACCCCCTACCCCCGTCCCTCACATCCCCACACCTTCCCCCGTCCCTCACATCCCCTACCCTCGTCCCTCACATCCCCACCCCTTCCCCTGTCCCTCACATCCCCACCCCTACCCCCGTCCCTCACATCCCCACCACCTACCCCCGTCCCTCACATCCCCACCCCTACCCTCGTCCCTCACATCCCCACCCCCTTCCCCCGTCCCCCTCATCCCCACCCCCTACCCCCGTCCCTCACATTCCCACCCCCTACCCCCGTCCCTCACATCCCCACCCCCTACCCCCGTCCCTCACATCCCCACCCCCTACCCCCGTCCCTCACATCCCCACCCCTCACATCCCCACCCCCTACCCCCGTCCCTCACATCCCCACCCCCTACCCCCGTCCCTCACATCCCCACCCCCTACCCCCGTCCCTCACATCCCCACCCCCTACCCTCGTCCCTCACATCCTCACCCCTACCCCCGTCCCTCACATCTCCACCCCCTACCCCCGACCCTCACATCCCCACCCCCTACCCCCGTCCCTCACATCCCCACCCCCTACCCCCGTCCCTCACATTCCCACCCCCTACCCCCGTCCCTCACATTCCCACCCCCTACCCCCGTCCCTCACATCCCCACCCCCTACCCCCGTCCCTCACATCCCCACCCCCTACCCCCGTCCCTCACATTCCCACCCTCTACCCCCGTCCCTCACATTCCCACCCCCTACCCCCGTCCCTCACATCCCCACACCTACCCCCGTCCTTCACATCCCCACCCCCTACCCCCGTCCCTCACATTCCCACCCCCTACCCCTGTCCCTCACATTCCTACCCCCTACCCCCGTCCCTCACATCCCCACACCTGTCCCCCGTCCTTCACATCCCCACCCCTGTCCCCGTCCCTCACAGCCCCACCCCTACCCCCGTCCCTCAGATCCTCACCCCCTACCCCCGTCCCTCACATTCCCACCCCCTACCCCCGTCCCTCACATCCCCACACCTACCCCCGTCCCTCAAATCCTCACCCCCTACCCTCGTCCCTCACATCCCCACACCTACCCCCGTCCCTCACATCCCCACCCCCTACCTCCGTCCCTCACATCCCCACCCCCTACCCCCGTCCCTCACATCCCCACCCCCTACCTCCGTCCCTCACATCCCCACCCCCTACCCACGTCCCTCACATCCCCACCTCCTACCTCCGTCTCTCACATCCCCACCCCCTACCCCCGTCCCTCACATCCCCACCTCCTACCTCCGTCCCTCACATCCCCACCCCCTACCCCCGTCCCTCACATCCCCCACACCTACCCTCGTCCCTCACATCCCCACACCTACCCCCGTCCCTCACATCCCCACCCCCTACCCCCGTCCCTCACATCCCCACACCTACCCTCTTCCCTCACATCCCCACACCTACCCCCGTCCCTCACATCCCCACCCCCTACCCCCGTCCCTCACATCCCCACCTCCTACCTCCGTCCCTCACATCCCCACCCCCTACCCCCGTCCCTCACATCCCCACACCTACCCTCGTCCCTCACATCCCCACACCTACCCCCGTCCCTCACATCCCCACACCTACCCCCGTCCCTCACATCCCCACCCCCTACCCTCGTCCCTCACATCCCCACCCACTACCCTCCTCCCTCACATCCCCACCCACTACCCTCGTCCCTCACAGCCCCACCCCTACCCCCGTCCCTCACATCCCCACCCCCTACCCTCGTCCCTCACATCCCCACCCCTACCCTCGTCCCTCACATCCCCACACCTACCCCCGTCCCTCACATCCCCACCTCCTACCTCCGTCCCTTACATCCCCACCCCCTACCCCCGTCCCTCACATCCCCACACCTACCCTCGTCCCTCACATCCCCACACCTACCCCCGTCCCTCACATCCCCACCCCCTACCCCCGTCCCTCACATCCCCACACCTACCCTCGTCCCTCACATCCCCACACCTACCCCCGTCCCTCACATCCCCACCCCCTACCCCCGTCCCTCACATCCCCACCTCCTACCTCCGTCCCTCACATCCCCACCCCCTACCCCCGTCCCTCACATCCCCACACCTACCCTCGTCCCTCACATCCCCACACCTACCCCCGTCCCTCACATCCCCACACCTACCCCCGTCCCTCACATCCCCACCCCCTACCCTCGTCCCTCACATCCCCACCCACTACCCTCGTCCCTCACATCCCCACCCACTACCCTCGTCCCTCACAGCCCCACCCCTACCCCCGTCCCTCACATCCCCACCCCCTACCCTCGTCCCTCACATCCCCACCCCTACCCTCGTCCCTCACATCCCCACACCTACCCCCGTCCCTCACATCCCCACACCTACCCTCGTCCCTCACATCCCCACACCTACCCCCGTCCCTCACATCCCCACCCACTAACCTCGTCCCTCACATCCCCACCCCCTACCCCCGTCCCTCACATCCCCACACCTTCCCCCGTCCCTCACATCCCCACCCCTACCCTCGTCCCTCACATCCCCACCCCCTACCCCCGTCCCTCACATCCCCACACCTTCCCCCGTCCCTCACATCCCCTACCCTCGTCCCTCACATCCCCACCCCTTCCCCTGTCCCTCACATCCCCACCCCTACCCCCGTCCCTCACATCCCCACCACCTACCCCCGTCCCTCACATCCCCACCCCTACCCTCGTCCCTCACATCCCCACCCCCTTCCCCCGTCCCCCTCATCCCCACCCCCTACCCCCGTCCCTCACATTCCCACCCCCTACCCCCGTCCCTCACATCCCCACCCCCTACCCCCGTCCCTCACATCCCCACCCCTACCTCCGTCCCTCACATCCCCACCCCTCACATCCCCACCCCCTACCCCCGTCCCTCACATCCCCACCCCCTACCCCCGTCCCTCACATCCCCACCCCCTACCCCCGTCCCTCACATCCCCACCCCCTACCCTCGTCCCTCACATCCTCACCCCTACCCCCGTCCCTCACATCTCCACCCCCTACCCCCGATCCTCACATCCCCACCCCCTACCCCCGTCCCTCACATCCCCACCCCCTACCCCCGTCCCTCACATTCCCACCCCCTACCCCCGTCCCTCACATCCCCACCCCCTACCCCCGTCCCTCACATCCCCACCCCCTACCCCCGTCCCTCACATTCCCACCCTCTACCCCCGTCCCTCACATTCCCACCCCCTACCCCCGTCCCTCACATCCCCACACCTACCCCCGTCCTTCACATCCCCAACCCCTACCCCCGTCCCTCACATTCCCACCCCCTACCCCCGTCCCTCACATTCCCACCCCCTACCCCCGTCCCTCACATCCCCACACCTGTCCCCCGTCCCTCACATCCCCACACCTGTCCCCGTCCCTCACAGCCCCACCCCTACCCCCGTCCCTCAGATCCTCACCCCCTACCCCCGTCCCTCACATTCCCACCCCCTACCCCCGTCCCTCACATCCCCACCCCTACCCCCGTCCCTCAAATCCTCACCCCCTACCCTCACATCCCCACACCTACCCCCGTCCCTCACATCCCCACCCCCTACCTCCGTCCCTCACATCCCCACCCCCTACCCCCGTCCCTCACATCCCCACCCCCTACCTCCGTCCCTCACATCCCCACCCCCTACCCACGTCCCTCACATCCCCACCTCCTACCTCCGTCTCTCACATCCCCACCCCCTACCCCCGTCCCTCACATCCCCACCTCCTACCTCCGTCCCTCACATCCCCACCCCCTACCCCCGTCCCTCACATCCCCACACCTACCCTCGTCCCTCACATCCCCACACCTACCCCCGTCCCTCACATCCCCACCCCCTACCCCCGTCCCTCACATCCCCACACCTACCCTCGTCCCTCACATCCCCACACCTACCCCCGTCCCTCACATCCCCACCCCCTACCCCCGTCCCTCACATCCCCACCTCCTACCTCCGTCCCTCACATCCCCACCCCCTACCCCCGTCCCTCACATCCCCACACCTACCCTCGTCCCTCACATCCCCACACCTACCCCCGTCCCTCACATTCCCACACCTACCCCCGTCCCTCACATCCCCACCCCCTACCCTCGTCCCTCACATCCCCACCCACTACCCTCGTCCCTCACATCCCCACCCACTACCCTCGTCCCTCACAGCCCCACCCCTACCCCCGTCCCTCACATCCCCACCCCCTACCCTCGTCCCTCACATCCCCACCCCTACCCTCGTCCCTCACATCCCCACACCTACCCCCGTCCCTCACATCCCCACCCCTACCCCCGTCCCTCACATCCCCACACCTACCCTCGTCCCTCACATCCCCACACCTACCCCCGTCCCTCACATCCCCACCCCCTACCCCCGTCCCTCACATCCCCACCTCCTACCTCCGTCCCTCACATCCCCACCCCCTACCCCCGTCCCTCACATCCCCACACCTACCCTCGTCCCTCACATCCCCACCCCCTACCCCCGTCCCTCACATCCCCACACCTTCCCCCGTCCCTCACATCCCCACCCCTACCCTCGTCCCTCACATCCCCACCCCCTACCCCCGTCCCTCACATCCCCACACCTTCCCCCGTCCCTCACATCCCCTACCCTCGTCCCTCACATCCCCACCCCTTCTCCTGTCCCTCACATCCCCACCCCTACCCCCGTCCCTCACATCCCCACCACCTACCCCCGTCCCTCACATCCCCACCCCTACCCTCGTCCCTCACATCCCCACCCCCTTCCCCCGTCCCCCTCATCCCCACCCCCTACCCCCGTCCCTCACATTCCCACCCCCTACCCCCGTCCCTCACATCCCCACCCCCTACCCCCGTCCCTCACATCCCCACCCCCTACCCCCGTCCCTCACATCCCCACCCCTCACATCCCCACCCCCTACCCCCGTCCCTCACATCCCCACCCCCTACCCCCGTCCCTCACATCCCCACCCCCTACCCCCGTCCCTCACATCCCCACCCCCCTACCCTCGTCCCTCACATCCTCACCCCTACCCCCGTCCCTCACATCTCCACCCCCTACCCCCGATCCTCACATCCCCACCCCCTACCCCCGTCCCTCACATCCCCACCCCCTACCCCCGTCCCTCACATTCCCACCCCCTACCCCCGTCCCTCACATCCCCACCCCCTACCCCCGTCCCTCACATCCCCCCCCCCTACCCCCGTCCCTCACATTCCCACCCTCTACCCCCGTCCCTCACATTCCCACCCCCTACCCCCGTCCCTCACATCCCCACACCTACCCCCGTCCTTCACATCCCCAACCCCTACCCCCGTCCCTCACATTCCCACCCCCTACCCCCGTCCCTCACATTCCCACCCCCTACCCCCGTCCCTCACATCCCCACACCTGTCCCCCGTCCCTCACATCCCCACACCTGTCCCCGTCCCTCACAGCCCCACCCCTACCCCCGTCCCTCAGATCCTCACCCCCTACCCCCGTCCCTCACATTCCCACCCCCTACCCCCGTCCCTCACATCCCCACCCCTACCCCCGTCCCTCAAATCCTCACCCCCTACCCTCGTCCCTCACATCCCCACACCTACCCCCGTCCCTCACATCCCCACCCCCTACCTCCGTCCCTCACATCCCCACCCCCTACCCCCGTCCCTCACATCCCCACCCCCTACCTCCGTCCCTCACATCCCCACCCCCTACCCACGTCCCTCACATCCCCACCTCCTACCTCCGTCTCTCACATCCCCACCCCCTACCCCCGTCCCTCACATCCCCACCTCCTACCTCCGTCCCTCACATCCCCACCCCCTACTCCCGTCCCTCACATCCCCACACCTACCCTCGTCCCTCACATCCCCACACCTACCCCCGTCCCTCACATCCCCACCCCCTACCCCCGTCCCTCACATCCCCACACCTACCCTCGTCCCTCACATTCCCACACCTACCCCCGTCCCTCACATCCCCACCCCCTACCCCCGTCCCTCACATCCCCACCTCCTACCTCCGTCCCTCACATCCCCACCCCCTACCCCCGTCCCTCACATCCCCACACCTACCCTCGTCCCTCACATCCCCACACCTACCCCCGTCCCTCACATTCCCACACCTACCCCCGTCCCTCACATCCCCACCCCCTACCCTCGTCCCTCACATCCCCACCCACTACCCTCGTCCCTCACATCCCCACCCACTACCCTCGTCCCTCACAGCCCCACCCCTACCCCCGTCCCTCACATCCCCACCCCCTACCCTCGTCCCTCACATCCCCACCCACTACCCTCGTCCCTCACATCCCCACCCACTACCCTCGTCCCTCACAGCCCCACCCCTACCCCCGTCCCTCACATCCCCACCCCCTACCCTCGTCCCTCACATCCCCACCCCTACCCTCGTCCCTCACATCCCCACACCTACCCCCGTCCCTCACATCCCCACCCCCTACCCCCGTCCCTCACATCCCCACACCTACCCTCGTCCCTCACATCCCCACACCTACCCCCGTCCCTCACATCCCCACCCCCTACCCCCGTCCCTCACATCCCCACCTCCTACCTCCGTCCCTCACATCCCCACCCCCTACCCCCGTCCCTCACATCCCCACACCTACCCTCGTCCCTCACATCCCCACACCTACCCCCGTCCCTCACATTCCCACACCTACCCCCGTTTCCTCACATCCCCACCCCCTACCCTCGTCCCTCACATCCCCACCCACTACCCTCGTCCCTCACATCCCCACCCACTACCCTCGTCCCTCACAGCCCCACCCCTACCCCCGTCCCTCACATCCCCACCCCCTACCCTCGTCCCTCACATCCCCACCCCTACCCTCGTCCCTCACATCCCCACACCTACCCCCGTCCCTCACATCCCCACACCTACCCTCGTCCCTCACATCCCCACACCTACCCCCGTCCCTCACATCCCCACCCACTACCCTCGTCCCTCACATCCCCACCCCCTACCCACGTCCCTCACATCCCCACACCTACCCCCGTCCCTCACATCCCCACCCCCTACCCTCGTCCCTCACATCCCCACACCTACCCCCGTCCCTCAGATCCTCACCCCCTACCCACGTCCCTCACATCCCCACACCTACCCCCGTCCCTCACATCCCCACCCACTACCCTCGTCCCTCACATCCCCACCCCCTACCCACGTCCCTCACATCCCCACACCTACCCCCGTCCCTCACATCCCCACCCCCTACCCACGTCCCTCACATCCCCACACCTACCCCCGTCCCTCACATCCCCACCCACTACCCTCGTCCCTCACATCCCCACCTCCTACCCACGTCCCTCACATCCCCACACCTACCCCCGTCCCTCACATCCCTACCCCCTACCCACGTCCCTCACATCCCCACACCTACCCCCGTCCCTCAGATCCTCACCCCCTACCCTCGTCCCTCACATCCCCACCCCCTACCCCCGTCCCTCACTTACGAACTTAACTTTATTTCTTGATCAGGACTTTAAGTCTTGTATGTTTGCAAAAATAATTTCTCACATTGCGTGTCGCTTCTGCCTCGGTGTATGAATGCAGCGGGCATGAGCGCGGTGCAGTCATTCCACGTAGCTAAAAGTTGTGCTTGCTTAAGCATCGCATAGTTAAGGTACTCGTGGCCAGCTGTGTTGTGAGATCACAGCCGTATCCTTCCCTCCACCTCCTGCCCATACTAAGCAGCTGTCCTCGTGCACCCTCCACACCACGCACATTACTTCAAATGTTGTCAAACCTCAGGATTTTCTATCTAATAGGCATAAAATCAATGTTGACATTGCATATTCTGGCGTTAGTCTCACATACGTGTAAATGAAGGAAGTAGCAAAGGAAAGGAAATGTGTGAAGAGAGAGAAAGGGAAGACGCTATTAAGATTTAAGAAGGGAAGGTGTGAGGAGGGAGATGGTGGGACGAGGGTTAGGGGTGGGGGGAGTGGATGTGAGGCAGTAGAGGGTGGGACGTTTTTTTTTCTTGGGGGGGGGGGGGGCGTAAAGAGGAAGCAGAGGCATAGATGAAGGGAAGTTCAGAAGTGGGAAATACAGGGAGAGGTATGAAAGCAGGCGGGCTGTCCACGCAACCACCCACCGACTAGCGACCACCTACCAATAATAATGACGCTGTCAACTAACCCTATTCAGAAACCCTCACCACCAAGACTTCAATACACTGAAACTGACTGGGAAGCGTTCAAAAGCAGTGCACAGGAAATCAGTGTCATAGATTTTAACGGAGAGGAAACATCATGCATAAACGCCGAGTTAAATACATGGATTAGCACCATAGAAAAATGCATGACTGATCACATCCCCGTAGCTCACCACATAACGCTCCCCCCCCCCCAGCCACTGACACACCCAGGACACTACAAACTAGATATAACAATCTTCTACAACTCATAACACAAAGTGGGTGAACGGACGAGCACAAAAGACTCAAAGGGAACTACAAGATGAGCTGCAAGATCTATGCAAAACAGAGTACACCAGAGTACAGACGTTTCGAAAGCTTTCGACAAAGTATGGCACACAGGCCTAAAATATAAGATATCTGAGCTAGGACTTCCTGAGAGATTTACTGCTACTCTCTGCAGCTTTATAGACATCAGATCTGTTAGGCTTAATATCGGCAGCTACTTGGATGACGTAATAGAAATGAAAATTGGAGTACCACAAGGAAGCTGCCTCTCCCCCACTCTATTCAACATATATACAGCTGACCTACCCCAAACCCAACATGGAGAATACATCACATATGCTGACGATGTCACCCAAATAATATGCCAAGCGGGATCATCAAAGCCGATACTAGCCGACAAGACCAATGCAGCAATTGAACTCATAAACAACTGTGGGAGTATGTCTCCCAAGATTCTCCCACAGTTGACAAGAATGGCTCATTGCAGTGCACCGGCTTCGTGCACAAGGTCCTATTTCTGTTAACCCTGGATAGTGACCTGGCATGTTGGGGATCTCCAGAATGCCCACTTAACCAGGAACACTTTCATAATACGGAGGCCGCCGTATGTCCAGGCAGGAAGTAGATGCAGGGAGTTAAGCATACTTGCCACAGGGTCAGTGAGTACATTGGCTGGGGCCATCGTGAGAGTAGAGGGGAGACGCCAATGACCGTCTGACCTCTGGGATCAACCGGCGCGATGAAGAATAACAGCTATGACGTGGTCGTGACGTGTTCATGACGTCACCTCTCCTACTGATCATTGAACGTTCAATATGATTGGTTCCCGCTCATTTGCTGCAATGCTATTGGTCAAATTGTAACTCTTTTTGTGTTGTGTGCCACAAGATGCTCTGAGCCTCAGGAAAAAGCATTCTCGTGAGGGATCTCTTGCAAAGAGGACATGTAGCTGCTCTGCCTAGCGGCCACTAGACTGAACACCGTCCTTTCCTCACCGTCAAGTTAACTCGGCATCTGTTCGATATACCACACACTCGCCAAGAATCACGAGTGTGAATATATTGTTCAGAAGCCTAAAGTGACAAATCTCCAGAGCGAAACAGACTGGTATCAGGTAACCCCTGGCGACATAGATCGTTGTGAGTGACTTAGAGTGAACTTAGGCAGTGCCGCCGCCTAAGTAATCTGTGTTACTTAGTGTAACCACAGTGTACAGTTACCTGGTTGATGGGGTTCTGGGAGTTCTTCTACTCCCCAAGCCCGGCCCGAGGCCAGGCTCGACTTGTGAGAGTTTGGTCCACCAGGCTGTTGCTTGGAGCGGCCCGCAGGCCCACATACCCACCACAGCCCGGTTGGTCCGGCACTCCTTGGAGGAATAAATCTAGTTTCCTCTTGAAAATGTCCACGGTTGTTCCGGCAATATTTCTTATGCTTGCTGGGAGGACGTTGAACAACCGCGGACCTCTGATGTTTATACAGTGTTCTCTGATTGTGCCTTATGGCACCTCTGCTCTTCACTGGTTGTATTCTACATTTTCTTCCATGTCGTTCACTCCAGTACGTTGTTATTTTACTGTGTAGATTTGGTACTTGGCCCTCCAGTATCTTCCAGGTGTATATTATTTTATATCTCTCTCGTCTTCTTTCTAGTGAGTACATTTGGAGGGCTTTGAGACGATCCCAATAATTTAGGTGCTTTATTGCGTCTATGCGTGCCGTATATGTTCTCTGTATTCCCTCTATTTCAGCAATCTCTCCTGCTCTGAAGGGGGAAGTGAGTACTGAGCAGTACTCAAGACGGGACAACACAAGTGACTTGAAGAGTACAACCATTGTGATGGGATCCCTGGATTTGAAAGTTCTCGTAATTCATCCTATCATTTTTCTGGCTGTCGCAATATTTGCTTGGTTATGCTCCCTAAACGTTAGGTCGTCGGATATCATTATTCCCAGATGCTTTACATGCTGTTTTCCTACTATGGGTACATTTGATTGTGTTTTGTACTCTGTATTATGTTTAAGGTCCTCATTTTTACCGTACCTGAGTACCTGGAATTTATCACTGTTAAACATCATGTTATTTTCTGATACCACAGTGTAGTGCATGGTACCATATACCTGCAGCTGCCAGCCGCCGTCGCCCTCACTGTACCACGTGACGTCACCGCCAGTACCAAGAGTGTGTGCATGTGTCTGTATGCCCTACTGCGAGTACCCTCCGTGTCTACGAGCGAACCCAGCTGTCAGGCCACCTACGAGTTCTTGCATAAATGTGAGTGAGTAAGGAAAGGTACCTTATCTGTAAGTACAAGATCTTGTCATTGTTTTACTGTGTCTGTGTTGATCTGAGGGATCAACCACAGTTCTCACCTTCTCATACCAGTCACAGGTTATAGGTGAATCGACGGTGTATGCGTGTTTATCTGTGTGGTATCATGGCATTTCACTCGTCTGTGAATGTGAGCTTCACATACACCACACATTTAGTTATTGTGTGTGATTATTATTGTGCATGTTATTGCCTGTCCCATTCACAGTGTATTTGTGATTTATTGCATATCATCATTACCGAGTATCCGGTTGGAACTCTTGTGATCCCTTTGCATACCGGCAGTTAGGTTGCCGTGTTAATGGTTGGCTGTCAACTGTGTTAAGTTAGGTGTTTCTCCACGTGTGGATACGAGTCGTTTAGCCAGACGTCAAGAGTCTCGCTAATATAACCATAACTTTCTGACGCCAATCTAAAGTAAATCAAGCACCCTTTGTATTAGTGGGAGTTTTCTTCTCAGAAAACCAATAATATGCCAAGCGGGATCATCAAAGCCGATACTAGCCGACAAAACCAAGGCAGCAATTGAACTCATAAACAACTTTGAGAAGTAATGGAAAATTAGCACCAACAAACAAAAGTTTCAGATAATACACATTGCAAAAAGAAACCCGGACCCCATTATCCTTGACATCCATTCGATCCAATATATGGAGGTAGGCAGAATACTGGGACTCATGATAAATAGAACAGGGATACAAATTCCTGTAAGGGACTGCTTTGGCTTAACAAAGCTAAAGCAGCCTTAGGAAAACTGAGAAGATTACAGATTTGGGCTCTTCAGTCGTTCCCAATAGTTTAGATGTTTTACTGAGTGGATTCTAGCAGTAAAGAATTTCTGTATGCTCTCCAGGTCAGCAATTTCTCCAGCTTAGAAAGAGGCTGTCATTGTGCAGCAGTACTCCACTCTAGAGAGCACTATCGTCTTGAAGAGTATCATCATCGGTATAGCATCTCTAGTGTGAAAGGTTCATGTTATCCATCCTGTCATTTTTCTTGCAGTTGTGACGGCTACTTTATTGTGTTCTTTAAAGGTAAGGTCTTCCGACATGAGTACACCCAGATCCTTTACATTGCTTTTTTCGTTCTGTTATGATTTGATTGAGTTTTGTACGTGGTTTCCGTTTTTACAGGCCATTCATTTTTTCCATAGCGCATGAGCTGGAACTTATCTTCGTTAAACACCATATTATTTTCTGTAGCCCATAGAAAGACTTGATCTACATCTGATTGGAGGTTTGCCGTGTCCTCTATATTGCCTTTACATTATGATACAGTGCTATAGGTTGTGCCCTTGTCTCTGTCTGACATGAGGATGAGAAAAAGTATTGGAGCAAGCACAGTACCCTGGGGGACTGAGTTCTTCATGGTTGATGGTTATCTTGAGGTTATCTTGAGATGATTTCGAGGCTTTAGTGTCCGCGTGGCCCGGTCCTCGACCAGGCCTCCACCCCCAGGAAGCAGCCCGTGACAGCTGACTAACACCCAGGTACCTATTTTACTGCTAGGTAACAGGGGCATAGGATGAAAGAAACATTGCCCATTGTTTCTCGCCGGCGCCTGGGATCGAACCCAGGACCACAGGATCACAAGTCCAGTGTGCTGTCCGCTCGGCCGACCGGCTCCCTCGATGGATCGGATTTGATTTTGTTGACTATTACATATTGGGTTCTATTAGTCAGGAAATTGTAGATCGATCTGCCTATTTTCCCGTTAATTCCTTTTGAATGCATTTTATGTGCAATAACACCATGGTCACATTTATCAAAGGCTTTTACGAAATCTGTGTAAATTACATCAGCGTTTTGTTTGTCTTCCATAGCATCTAATGCCATATCATAGTGGTCCAGCAACTGTGACAGGCAAGAGCGCCCTGTTCTGAAACCATGTTGTCCGGGGTTATGGAGATGCTGTGATTCCATGTACTTTGTGATCTTACTTCTTAGCACTCTCTCAAAGATTTTTATGATGTGCGATGTTAGTGCTACCGGTCTGTAATTTTTTGCCTAAGCCTCATTTACTCCTTTATGGAGGGAATAACTATCTCTGAATAACTGTAGGTTGTTTTCCTTCAGTATTCTTGTTGATGAATTCGAAGGCGTATGTTGACAAGTTCTCGTTTTCTTGATCGATGTTGTCCAGAACCTCAGTAGTTCATCGATCAGCGATCCAAGAGCTGATCCTGTTGACGAAGACAGTTTTGTCGGCGATGATCCGACGAGGGAAGTGGAGAAGGAGGTGAGCTTTGCAAAACACCGAGTCTAGTGCCAGTAGTTTGTCGAGGTCCTCCTCATTCGAGAAGAAGAATGTAAAGTCAGTACCTTCCTGCCTGAGGTCTTAACGTGTCACTCCACCAATGTCCTTAAATAGCTTAAGGAGGGTTGTCTGAGAGAACGCATGATCGTGAACGGGTATTCCCCGGACCTTGTAGAGTTCGTGGCGCATGGTGGACGAAGGATCTCTCTCTAAGACTGAAACTTCACTGAAGATGGCCTTCCATCACCAGTCGGCATAGAACACCAAGTTAAGAGTGGGGTCTGACCATCTAGAGTGAAGAAAGTCTTGCTGCCTTATATTTATCGACCAGGCAGATCTAGGTACAAGAGAGAGAGCTGGAACAACGAGAACACGTCCGGCGGTGACGGTTGCAAGTTGCCGATGTGATGCGTGATCTGTGATGTGATCGCTTTGGAGGTGTTTGTTGAGTTCTCTCTTGAACACTGCGAGGGGTCGGCCAGTTATACCCCTTATGTGTAGTGGAAGCGTGTTGAACAGTCTCGGGCCTCTGATGTTGATAGTTCTCTCTTGAACACTGTGAGGGGTCGGCCAGTTATGTCCCTTATGTGTAGTGGAAGCGTGTTGAACAGTCTCGGGCCTCTGATGTTGATAGTTCTCTCTTGAACACTGTGAGGGGTCGGGCAGTTATGTCCCTTATGTGTAGTGGAAGCGTGTTGAACAGTCTCGGGCCTCTGATGTTGATAGTTCTCTCTTGAACACTGTGAGGGGTCGGCGAGTTATGTCCCTTATGTGTAGTGGAAGTGTGTTGAACAGCCTCGGGCCTCTGATATTGATAGAGTTCTCTCTCAGAGTACCTGTTGCACCTCTGCTCTTCAACGGGGGTATTCTGCACATCCTGCCATGCCTTCAGGTCTCATGTGATGTTATTTCTGTGTGCAGGTTTGGGACCAGCCCCTCTAAAAATTTTCACATGTAAATTATTATGTATCTCTCCCGCCTGCGCTCAAGAGAATACAGATTTAGGCATTTTAATCAGTTCCAATAGTTTAGATGTTTTACTGAGTGGATTCTAGCCATAGAGGATCTACGGCTAGATTAATTTATTAAATTAATTAAATAAAAATGTCTGAGTATTGATGTAGCCTATTTTTGAAAAATTGTTATAATATCATATATTGGCATGCACTTGGGAATACTTCCGAATTCCTGTTGAAGTCTCCATGTCTGGGGGCCTGTTTCATATGAATGGGAGATAGTGAATTTTAATTTTATTTCCAATGCCTGATAAACGATCCTTTAAGAAAGATTAACAGTGCCTAAATTACATTCTCTAGAAAGACGAAGAAGAATTAGGGGGGGGGTGAGATGATAGAGGTGTGCGAGTGGATGAATGGACATGACAAAGGGGGATATTAATAGGCTATTAATACTATAAACACGAAAAAATGGGTATAAATTGGATAAGTTTTAGATTTAGAAAAAGACCTGGGTAAATACTGGTTCGGTAACAGGGGTGAAGGATGCGATACATGTTATTCATGCTCTGTGTTGTTCCCCTTTGTTGCATTCTTGGGGTGATGGTGGATTTCATTCATTCCTGTGCTCAATAAACGATCCTTGGCCAGACACTAAATATAAAGCTTCCAGGTCCTTCTGGAAGTTGATCTAAATAGGGTTTTGAAATGGTCAAAAGATTGGCAGATGCAGTTTAATGCTGATAAATGTAAAGTTCTGAGGCTAGGTAATGATGATAGAGTTACAAGATACGAGCTAGATGGTGTTGAGATTGCGAAGTCGGATTGCGAAAGGGATCTGGGGGTTATGATTAGTAAGAATTTAAAACAAAAGGATCAATGCATGAATGCTCGAAATAAGGCAAACAGGACACTGGGATTTATTAATCGAAGCGTTAGTAACAAGACACCTGGTGTGGTTCTTCAGCTATATCTTGCTCTGGTTAGGCCCCATTTAGATTATGCAGTTCAGTTTTGATCGCCGTACTACAGAATGGATATAAATTCACTTGAACGTGTCCAGCGAAGGATGACAAAGTTAATTCCCCAAATTAGAAATCTTTCATATGAAGAAAGGTTAACAAAGCTTAAATTGCATTCACTGGAAAGGCGAAGAGTTAGGTGTAACATGATAAAGGTTTACAAGTGGATGAATGGACATAACAAAGGGGATATTAATGAAGTATTAAATGTATCAACACAAGACAGAATGCGAAACAATGGGTATAAATTGGACAAGTTTAGATTTAGGAAAGACTTGGGTAAATACTGGTTCGGTAATAGGGTTGTTGATTTGTGGAACCAATTACCACGAAACGCAGTGGAGGTGGGGTCACTCGATTGTTTCAAGCGCGGGTTGGACAAGTATATGAGTGGGATTGGGTGGTTATAAATAGGAGCTGCCTCGTATGGGCCAATAGGCCTTTTGCAGTTACCTTTGTTCTTATGTTCTGAATATTAATAGAGTAACATTATTGAAGTGTATAAATGGAGATGAAAGGCGATATTAATAGGGAATAGGCCTACTGCAGTTTATATAATAGAAGCAGTTGATGTTTTTGGTTAATATAGATTGAAAATAAATAGGAGATTTTAAATAGATTATGGATATCGTTCTTGCACATTTAGTTTGACGGAAGACATCCTTTTAATCCCCCCTTGCCATAAATACACCATAACAGAAAACGGTCTTATACAAGGAAGATGAAGACTGGATGACGTCACTGACCATTAGTGGTGTGTTCACAGGGTCGCCGAGGTGGCGCTAAACCCACCACACACAGCCCCCCATTTTAATCCCTTGAACAAAATTTTCCGGGACTAAGAGACTAAGAGGGATACCTTTATATTCCCATTGTTCATAATTATATATGATGGAAGGAAGCAGTTGAGAAATGTTACAAAAAAATTAACCCCCCCCCCTGATGCAATGACCGACCTTGGGGGAAAAAATTTAAAATCCCCCTGATGTAAATCGATGCAGCTGGAAAAAGTAAAACTGCAGCGATTTGTCTCGTTTCTCACTACTCCCCCCTACGTCACGGACACCCCCCCCCCCTCCCCCACGGACATCCCCATCCCCACAGACCCCCCACTCCACCACGGACCCCCCGCCCCTCCCCCACAGACACCCTCTCCACCACCAAAAATACCAGACTGTCCGCCCCTTGTCGGGTGAGAGGCCAAATACGTCCCCAGAACTGCCTGTCATGGCCCTTGCTGGAGCTCGGAGCTCACCCGCTGCCCCCAGCAACCGGCGCCTCTCATCCCGCCACTCAGTCCAATATCAACTGCAGTTATAACATTGCGATATATTATATTCATATACAAATATTTGTATATATTTTGACATTGTTTCCCGTTGTTACATCATAGCCAGATACGTTGTGTGTGTTGCTAACATTATGATGCCTTAGTTCCAGCACTCAGACCCGTCCTCCCGGCCTGCTTGGTGAAGCGCTCGTCTCGCTTCTGTAGGACACCGTTCGATAACCCGATGGTCCAGATGGTTGGGCAGTGCTCCTTCACTCTGTCTTCGTATTCCAGGTTAAATTTATTACCTCAGGTACCTTCCGTGTGCTACAGGGTCGTATTGGCCAGCACTATCTCTGTTTTTTTTTTGTTTTTTTTTGAGATATATACAAGAGTTGTTACATTCTTGTACAGCCACTAGTACGCGTAGCGTTTCGGGCAAGTCCTTAATCCTATGGTCCCTGGAATACGATCCCCTGCCGCGAAGAATCGTTTTTTCATCCAAGTACACATTTTACTGTTGCGTTAAACAGAGGCTACAGTTAAGGAATTGCGCCCAGCAAATCCTTCCCGGCCAGGATACGAACCCATGACATAGCGCTCGCGGAACGCCAGGCGAGTGTCTTACCACTACACCACGGAGACTGTACCTGTATTACTACATTTCTCGTTCAGAATGTCACTAAAATCAGGAGAGCTGTAAAAATACTTACCAATCAGGGAGGAGCTAACACTACTGGCGCTTCCCTCGCATGTTGGACACTACGGACATGAAGGAGCAAAGGTGCTGGCTGTCCGGCCAGCACCTTTGTCTCCTTTCTTTGCACGTCTGAAGGCCATCATGCTGAACACCTCGTCCCCAACACCCTTCAAGGAATCAAAGAATGTATACAAGTATAGAAGGAGGACCCTAACGTGCGTGAGAAGAGAGCACACCACACGGCTCCACCACTACTTGAAGGACTGGGCACCTAACGTGCGTGAGAAGAGAGCACACCACACGGCTCCACCACTACTTGAAGGACTGGGCACCTAACGTGCGTGAGAAGAGAGCACACCACACGGCTCCACCACTACTTGAAGGACTGGGCACCTAACGTGCGTGAGAAGAGAGCACACCGCACGGCTCCACCACTACTTGAAGGACTGGGCACCTAACGTGCGTGAGAAGAGAGCACACCGCACGGCTCCACCACTACTTGAAGGACTGGGCACCTAACGTGCGGGAGAAGAGAGCACACCGCACGGCTCCACCACTACTTGAAGGACTGGGCACCTAACGTGCGGGAGAAGAGAGCACACCGCACGGCTCCACCACTACTTGAAGGACTGGGCACCTAACGTGCGTGAGAAGAGAGCACACCGCACGGCTCCACCACTACTTGAAGGACTGGGCCCACCTTAGCAACATAATAAATATCTCCAGTATAATAAATGCTACAATGTTTGAGTCAGGAAAATACTGGAGTCAAACACCAACACTGTCCTTAAGAGAATCACCCACTTTGTAGTCACAAGGTAACCTTAGTTTGAGGGCTGGTAAATGTCAATCTTGTTTGAAGAACTGTTACCTTCAGACACTTTGGGAAGTCTCAGCTGTGTCTGGGTACAAGTGACAGGATGAACAACTCAGCTGTGTCTGGGTACAAGTGACAGGATGAACAACTCAGCTGCGTCTGGGTACAAGTGACAGGATGAACAACTCAGCTGTGTCTGGGTACAAGTGACAGGATGAACAACTCAGCTGTGTCTGGGTACAAGTGACAGGATGAACAACTCAGCTGCGTCTGGGTACAAGTGACAGGATGAACAACTCAGCTGTGTCTGGGTACAAGTGACAGGATGAACAACTCAGCTGTGTCTGGGTACAAGTGACAGGATGAACAACTCAGCTGCGTCTGGGTACAAGTGACAGGATGAACAACTCAGCTGCGTCTGGGTACAAGTGACAGGATGAACAACTCAGCTGCGTCTGGGTACAAGTGACAGGATGAACAACTCAGCTGCGTCTGGGTACAAGTGACAGGATGAACAACTCAGCTGTGTCTGGGTACAAGTGACAGGATGAACAACGCAGCTGTGTCTGGGTACAAGTGACAGGATGAACAACTCAGCTGCGTCTGGGTACAAGTGACAGGATGAACAACTCAGCTGTGTCTGGGTACAAGTGACAGGATGAACAACTCAGCTGTGTCTGGGTACAAGTGACAGGATGAACAACTCAGCTGTGTCTGGGTACAAGTGACAGGATGAACAACTCAGCTGTGTCTGGGTACAAGTGACAGGATGAACAACGCAGCTGTGTCTGGGTACAAGTGACAGGATGAACAACGCAGCTGTGTCTGAGTACAAGTATACCTGGAACATACCTGGAGAGGGTCTCGGGAGTTCTTCTACTCCCCAAGCTTGGCCTGTGGCCAGGCTTGACTTGTGATAACTTGGTACAACAGGCTGTTGTTTGGAGCGGCCTGTAGGCCGACATATCCACTACAGCCTGGTTGGCCCGGCACTTCTTGCAAGAACTTATCTAAGTGCCTCTTGAATACATCCACCTTTGTTTCAGCAATATTTCTAATGTCTGCTGGGAGGGTGTTGAACAGCTGTGGACCTCTGATGTTCTGACAGTGTTCTCTGATTGTGCCTATGGCACCTTTACTCTTCACTGGTTCTATTCTGCATTTCCTTCCTTATCTTTCGTTCAGTATGTTCTTATTCTACTGTACAAATTTGTGACCTGGCCTTCAAGTATCTTCCATGTATATATCATTTGATACCTCTCTCGTCTCATTTCCAGAGAGTACATTTTGAGAGCTTTGAGACGGTCTCAATAATTTAGATTTTTATAGTTTCTATGCGTGCCGTATATGTTCTCTGTATTCCTTTCAATTCAGAGATCTTTCCCGCTCTGAAGGGGGAAGTGAGTACCGAGCAATACTCAAGACGGGACAGCACCAATGATGTAAATAGTATTAGCATTGTTGTGGGATCTCTGGATTTGAACGTTCTCATAATCCAACCAATCATTTTCCTGGCCGCCGTTATATTTATTCGGTTATGTTCACTAAATGTCAGGTCGTCAGACATCATAATTCCCAAATCTTTTACATGCTGACTTCCTTCTATGATTGTCTCCTGTACCTTGTGTTCCGTTTAAGTTCCTCGTTTCCACCACACCTCAGTACCTGAAACTTGTCACCGTTAAAAATCATGTTATTTTAACTTGAAATCGAAAACCTTATTAATATCTGCCTGAATTTTTTCATTGTCTTCTACAGAGGAAATTTTCATGCTTATTTTTGGATCATCTGCAAAGTATGACACGAAGCTGTGATAGTATTTTTGTCGATATCCTGTATAAGAATGAGAGATAGCCGCAGTGCAAGGACTGTGCCCTGGGGTACAGAGCTTTGACCTGCACTTGGACTTGATCTTATTTAAATAACAGTTACTCGCTGCATTCTGGTTGACAGAAAGTTGAAAATCCAATGCCTCACTTTACACGTTATTCCTATTAATCTCATTTATGGGCTATCACTCCATGGTCACATTTGTCGAATGCCTTTGCAAAGTCTGTGTATACAACATCTGAATTTTGCTTTCCTTCTAAGGCTTCTGTGATTTTGTCATAGTGGTTGAGTAACTGTGACAGACAGGATCTTCCCGCTCTAAATCTATGTTGTCCTGGGTTGTGTTGTTCGATTCCTATCGAGTTCGAAATTTGATTCCTAATCACCCTTTCAAAAACTTCTATTATATGTGATGTTAGAGTAACTGGTCTATAATTTTTTGCCAAACTTTACTCCCCCCCCCTTGTGCAGAGGAGCTATATCTGCAGACTTATTGACTGGTATCTCCCCTGTATCCAGGCTCATTCTCCATATTACGCTGAGCGCTCGCGCTACTGCTACTTTATGTTTCTTTATAAATATTGAATTCCACGAGTCAGGCCACTGACATGAGAAGTGACAGGATCAACAACCCACTCACCACTACCATCCCTCACTCACCACTACCACCCCTCACTCACCACTACCACCCCTCACTCACCACTACCATCCCTCACTCACCACTACCACCCCTCACTCACAACTACCACCCCTCACTCACCACTACCACCCCTCACTCACCACTACCACCCCTCACTCACCACTACCATCCCTCACTCACCACTACCACCCGTCACTCACCACTACCACCCCTCACTCACCACTACCATCCCTCACTCACCACTACCACCCCTCACTCACAACTACCACCCCTCACTCACCACTACCACCCCTCACTCACCACTACCACCCCTCACTCACCACTACCATCCCTCACTCACCACTACCACCCCTCACTCACCACTACCACCCCTCACTCACCACTACCACCCCTCACTCACCACTACCACCCCTCACTCACCACTACCACCCCTCACTCACCACTACCATCCCTCACTCACCACTACCACCCCTCACTCACCACTACCACCCCTCACTCACCACTACCATCCCTCACTCACCACTACAACCCCTCACTCACCACTACCACCCCTCACTCACCACTACCATCCCTCACTCACCACTACCACCCCTCACTCACCACTACAATCCCTCACTCACCACTACCACCCCTCACTCACCACTACCACCCCTCACTCACCACTACCACCCCTCACTCACCACTACCATCCCTCACTCACCACTACCACCCCTCACTCACCACTACCATCCCTCACTCACCACTACCATCCCTCACTCACCACTACCATCCCTCACTCACCACTACCATCCCTCACTCACCACTACCACCCCTCACTCACCACTACCATCCCTCACTCACCACTACCACCCCTCACTCACCACTACCATCCCTCACTCACCACTACCATCCCTCACTCACCACTACCATCCCTCACTCACCACTACCATCCCTCACTCACCACTACCATCCCTCACTCACCACTACCACCCCTCACTCACCACTACCATCCCTCACTCACCACTACCACCCCTCACTCACCACTACCATCCCTCACTCACCACTACCATCCCTCACTCACCACTACCACCCCTCACTCACCACTACCACCCCTCACTCACCACTACCATCCCTCACTCCTCATTCATCCCAACTTGCTCTTAAACGGTGTTAAAGAAAGCACAAAATGTTCCCTTCGCATTCTTTCTCTATTTCTGGTTTGGCGACCGCATTGTTTCACGTTTGTGCGGTGGGGGTGGGTGGGTGTTGTGTGGGTGTTGTGTGGGTGTTGTCGTGTTGTGTGGGTGTTGTCGTGTTGTGTGGGTGTTGTCGTGTTGTGTGGGTGTTGTGTGGGTGTTGTGGTGTTGTGTGGGTGTTGTGTGGATGTTGTGTTGTGTGGGTGTTGTCGTGTTGTGTGGGTGTTGTCGTGTTGTGTGGGTGTTGTCGTGTTGTGTGGGTGTTGTCGTGTTGTGTGGGTGTTGTGGTGTTGTGTGGGTGTTGTCGTGTTGTGTGGGTGTTGTCGTGTTGTGTGGGTGTTGTCGTGTTGTGTGGGTGTTGTCGTGTTGTGTGGGTGTTGTGGTGTTGTGTGGGTGTTGTCGTGTTGTGTGGGTGTTGTCGTGTTGTGTGGGTGTTGTCGTGTTGTGTGGGTGTTGTCGTGTTGTGTGGGTGTTGTCGTGTTGTGTGGGTGTTGTCGTGTTGTGTGGGTGTTGTGGTGTTGTGTGGGTGTTGTGGTGTTGTGTGGGTGTTGTCGTGTTGTGTGGGTGTTGTGTGGGTGTTGTCGTGTTGTGTGGGTGTTGTCGTGTTGTGTGGGTGTTGTCGTGTTGTGTGGGTGTTGTCGTGTTGTGTGGGTGTTGTCGTGTTGTGTGGGTGTTGTCGTGTTGTGTGGGTGTTGTGGTGTTGTGTGGGTGTTGTCGTGTTGTGTGGGTGTTGTCGTGTTGTGTGGGTGTTGTCGTGTTGTGTGGGTGTTGTCGTGTTGTGTGGGTGTTGTCGTGTTGTGTGGGTGTTGTCGTGTTGTGTGGGTGTTGTCATGTTGTGTGGGTGTTGTCGTGTTGTGTGGGTGTTGTGTGGGTGTTGTCGTGTTGTGTGGGTGTTGTCGTGTTGTGTGGGTGTTGTCGTGTTGTGTGGGTGTTGTCGTGTTGTGTGGGTGTTGTGTGGGTGTTGTGTGGGTGTTGTGTGGGTGTTGTGTGGGTGTTGTGTGGGTGTTGTGTGGATGTTGTGTTGTGTGGGTGTTGTGTGGGTGTTGTGTGGGTGTTGTGTGGGTGTTGTGTGGGTGTTGTCGTGTTGTGTGGGTGTTGTGTGGGTGTTGTGTGGGTGTTGTCGTGTTGTGTGGATGTTGTGTGGGTGTTGTGGTGTTGTGTGGGTGTTGTGTGGGTGTCGGAAAATCCGACACCATTTAATATATCATACAGACAGATAATAGCTGTGTTGTATAAACAAGTTAACCCATAGAAAACGTAACTTGTAGTGGAATTACCGTCTAAAGAAAACGGGATATCATCACCACATACCATTATAAATTCACCAGCTATTCTGCTGGGAATTATTCTTAAATACATTAGTCTTTGGACTTTACCATCATAAAACATCTCATATAAATTAACTTAATTATCAGTATTAAAGTAGAGTAAATGTGACCCTTCTATCACTTATTGACATCTGGACAATGTAAGCTAGGCGTCAGGGGAAGGAGGGGCAGCCATTGTTATTGTCACCTCCGAGATGCGAGGAGCAAATTTGGCTCCTATTATATCTGGACAATGTCGGCCAGTAGCGTCAGTAGTATGGAGTGTTAGACATTGCCATTGTTTATATTAGACCAGAGGCACACGGGAGCAAATACGGCTCCTGTTAATTTTACTTGGACGAAGTGTTATGGAAACCAAAGGTGTACCATTATCACACGCTGTCAACAAATTCAAGTTAAGTGTTCTTTCCGAAACCCATGTATCTTTCATTTATGGCCATTAATGTCATTATATAGGGTGATCCAGTTAGAGCACGACATAGCCTCAAACTAAAGGTAATTAAGCCAGGTCTTTATTGTTCCATGTACAGTGTTTCTGTGATATACCTGTCATATATAGGATTCTGGCTTTACAGCTAGCGCCCTTTTGACAGGTCAAGACGAGGAGGCAAGGCTTTGTGCATCAGTTACCAGGGTGATGGAAGCTACCTCAAAGAGGGAAAATGTGGTGTCTACACCCTAGTTATACCTGGTGGACTAACCTGCTGTACTATAAGATAAGGAACCTCTTCAATGTGTGTAGTTAATACTGTAGTTTGATTGGCTGCATATATATAAATGAATATAAACCCCCCCTAATGTGTAGAGGATCGATTTGTGAGATAATGAGATTATTGCAGAAATACAGTCCACTTATCATTATACAAATTGCTATCGAAGTATACGAATTAACGTAAATATAAATTCATATAATTTAAATATAAATCTCACAGGTCGGTTCCCACAGTGGGTGTTGTGTGGGTGTTGTGTGGGTGTTGTGGTGTTGTGTGAGTGTTGTGGTGTGTGGGTGTTGTGTTGTGTGGGTGTTGTCGTGTTGTGTGGGTGTTGTCGTGTTGTGTGGGTGTTGTGGTGTTGTGTGGGTGTTGTGGTGTTGTGTGGGTGTTGTGGTGTTGTGTGGGTGTTGTGGTGTGTGGGTGTTGTGTTGTGTGGGTGTTGTCGTGTTGTGTGGGTGTTGTCGTGTTGTGTGGGTGTTGTCGTGTTGTGTGGGTGTTGTGGTGTTGTGTGGGTGTTGTGGTGTTGTGTGGGTGTTGTCGTGTTGTGTGGGTGTTGTCGTGTTGTGTGGGTGTTGTCGTGTTGTGTGGGTGTTGTGTGGGTGTTGTCGTGTTGTGTGGGTGTTGTGTGGGTGTTGTGTGGGTGGGTGGGTGTGGTGTCTGTGGGTGTTGTGTGGGTGGATGTGGTGCCTGTGGGTGTTGTGTGGGTGTTGTGTGGGTGGGTGGGTGTAGTGTCTGTGGGTGTTGTGTGGGTGTTGTGTGGGTGTTGTGTGGGTGGGTGGGTGGGTGGATGTGGTGTCTGTGGGCGTTGTGTGAGTGGGTGTGGTGTCTGTGGGTGTTGTGTGGGTGTTGTCGTGTTGTGTGGGTGTTGTGTGGGTGGGTGGGTGTGGTGTCTGTGGGTGTTGTGTGGGTGGATGTGGTGCCTGTGGGTGTTGTGTGGGTATTGTGTGGGTGGGTGGGTGTAGTGTCTGTGGGTGTTGTGTGGGTGGGTGGGTGTAGTGTCTGTGGGTGTTGTGTGGGTGTTGTGTGGGTGGGTGGGTGGGTGGATGTGGTGTCTGTGGGTGTTGTGTGAGTGGGTGTGGTGTCTGTGGGTGTTGTGTGGGTATGGTGTTCTTTCTGTGGGTATTTTCAAGTACGGCCTAAAAATGTCGTACTTGAAATGAATTGAGATCCATTCTAAACAATTCTGACTGTTCCCTCAATCCGCCGCAAAAAGCTCCCTACAGTGTGTGGCTCAGTTGTTGTGCCTATAATCTTCAGAAACTGAATGTGTCTCTTAATTCTGATAAAACTGTTCACTATATTTCCCCTTGGAAAGATGTGGAGGTCTCTCTGCATTATACCCCATCAGTGTAAAACAAATGTATAACACTGAAACTATAAGATATATAACATTAGAAGCTATTGTCAGTCATCTTCAAATTCTCAAACCGACTGAATCCTATGCCTTTACTGATGGCTCTGTGCAGTTAGGCACTGGTAGAACAGGTTGTGCATGTGCAGTATATAAAGGGGATGAAATGATCATGTTTAGTACACAGAGATTGAACAACTGGGCAAGCACGACATAGACCGAGCTATTGGGCATTTATCTAGCCACTAATGCCTTAAGGTCAATGGTGGTGGAGTTATTTTCTGTGACACTAAAAGTGCTCTGCAGTCCTTAAATAACCCATCACAATGTACGTCTGAAGTAGCTTGTAATATTAAATGGAATGTAATTTTTGCCAATGATAATAACTCTTGTATAAAATTTGTGTGGATCCCATCCCATGTTGGAGTTGGAAAACATGACTTTGTAGATCGATTGGCCAATGAGGCTTGCAGGAAAGAAAACACTGAATATGACTTTGGACTAATGCAATTATTAGAAAAATACAAATTAAAGAAATTAATTCAGGTTTAAAAGAACTAAGAAATGCCCAAAGACCTGAAAGCTGCAGTATTAAAAGTTATGACGTTTTGTAATAACAGGTATTTGTATGGTCAGCACAGTAACCGGACCAGGCAATGTGATGTAGTCATTGCGGTAATTCGCCTTGGCTATAGACACATCTGGCAGGTTAGTGAGGCAAAGCCACTACCAGAATACTCAGATTGTAAACTCTGTGATAAAACTTTAATGCATTCACTAGAACACTATATTGATGAATGTGAAACCGTAAAGGACTTTAGACCTCCTGGCCTCTTGTACCACCAACTGTGTAACTATTTTATTGACTCAGGTGTTCTGGACGACATCCTAACAATATATCCAAAATTTGCTTGTCCATTTTAAAGAGTGAAGAACAATTTGTATTTATATTACTTCTAAGCTGCATCACTTATGAACCCATCCCTGCCTTGTGTGGCAGTGCACAATAGAAAGTTGTGTTCACATATCCACACATTAAAACATTGATTGTAACCATGATATATATGTGCTTCAGCCTACAGTTTAGACCTATTGTCTTATGTATGACCCTCTGTCCTGCGTGACAGTGAATACCAGCATTATCCTCACTTTAATAAGACTTTATCAAAATCCCCAGATTAGGCAAAATTGTAATTAATTTTGTCAATAAAGATGTTAATAATAATAATAACTTGAAAATGGAAGCGGCTGGCGAAAGTGACGTTCATGTTCCGTTCTCTGTTTTGGGTCCTCTGGTAGGTTAGGAGAGGACACTAATTAGATCGTTTTCTTGACGTTGAGAAGCCTTAGGACAACGGGCTGGATCAAGCCCATGTGGAGTGAAAAGCTGTGTACCCCCAGGGCACAGTCCTGGCACCACTGTTATTTCTCATTCTTATCTTGGATATAGACAAAAATACTACCACACTTTTTTTTGTATCATCCTTTGCTGACGATACAAAAAAAAATTCTCTGTAGAACAACACTGAAAAACTGCAGGCAGATATTAATATTAATAGTCTTCGATTGGGCAACTGAAAATAACATGATGTTTAACGGAGACAAGTTCCAAGTACTTATGTATGGTGGAAACGAGGAACGTAAACGACAAGTACAAGAATACAAGACATAACCAGACCTACTCATGGGAGAAAAGCAACATGTAAAAGATCTGGGGATTATGATGTTCGACCACCTGACATTTAGTGAACATAACCGAGCAAATATAATTATGAGAACGTTCAAATCCAGAGACCCCACAGCAATGCTAATATTATTTACATCACTGGTGCTGTCCCGTCATGAGTATTGCTCGGTACTCACTTCCCCTTTCAGAGCGGGAGAGATATCTGAATTAGAGGGAATACAGAGAACATATACTGCACGCATATACACTATAAAACATCTTGATTATTGGGACCGTCTCAAAACTCAAAATGTACTCTCTGGAAAGAAGACGAGAAAGGTATCAAATAATATATACATGGAAGATACTTGAAGGCCAGGTCCCAAATTTGTACAGTAGAATAACAACATACTGAAGCGAAAGGAAATGAAGAATAGAAGCCGTTTTTTTATTATTTATTTATATATACCTTTATTGTGTATTTAAAGGTTACAAAACATACAAGACAAATGCCTAAAGGTTATGGATCTCTTGAAGCTCCTCCGCTTCTGGACAGGAACCGAGGACGCAGCAAGCATTTCCCCTCTGGATCGCCACACTGAGACTCTGAAATAAAAAATTGGAAGCCCTTGGGTCTCTGGTGACGTCAATGAGCTTGGACCCCAATTCCTTGAGAAATCCCAAGGCACTCTTGCCCCAGGGGCCATGCGTCTCAGACGCTATGGGGACAAAGAGGTATTGACCTTCCAGTCGCCTGTACTTGAGTGATTTTGCTGTTTCCCTGTGGTTGGCCGCCCCACCTGCTTGATCAGCTCTCAAGTGTACATAGGTGTCAGCCAGGGTGGATACACATGTGTAGTCCCACACCAACTGTCTACCCTCCTTCCATGAGTATATGGTGATGCCATCAGGGCGAAGTGCGGGGAAATCCGGGTTTTGGACCCCTAGGATGCGAGGTTCTCTCTCCGCTGGGCACCCAGCTGAGACGAGGCTTCTCTTGATGATGTCATTGACCTCGTTGTGTCTTGCATGCCAGCCCTTTGTGCTTCCGCAATGCAACCCATGCAGTCCGTATTGGTCTGCTTCCACCCTGTTGCAAATACACTTGTATTCAGTGTGAATTGGGGCACCAAGGCGGAGGGCCACTGCTACACGAAGGGATTCTGGATCTAGGCGCGTGCCCATTGCAGACATGGGTACTGCCAGGAGGAAGTCTCCTGCATGGGGGGCACGCACTGCTCTGAGGCGGGCTTTCTCCTTGTATGATGTTGCGACGCTGAGCATGGCATCAGCTACTTTTTCCACTAGAGGGTGGTCCCAGCCGGACTGTTTGTGTTGTTTTATATATATATATATATTATATATTTATATATTTATATATATATATATTTTTATTTTTATTTTTATTTTATTTTTATCAGAGAACACTGTCTGAACATTAGAAGTCCACAGCTGTTCAACACCCTCCCAGCGAGCATTAAAAATATTGCTGGAACAAAAATAGATGTATTCAACAGACACTTAGATAAGTTCTTGCAAAAAGTGCCGGACCAACCAGGCTGTAGTGGATATGTGGGGGCTGCGGGTCGCTCCAAGCAACTGCCTGTTGGACCAAGTTATCACAAGTCGAGCCTGGAATCAGGCTGGACTCGGGGAGTAGAACAACTCCCAGAACCCTCTCCAGGTATGTGTGGATGGTGTGTGGTCTGTGTGGGTGTTGTGGTGGTGGGTGTTGTGGTGGTGGGTGTTGTCTGTGTGGGTGTTGTGGTGGTGGGTGTTGTGGTGGTGGGTGTTGTGGTGGTGGGTGTTGTCTGTGTGGGTGTTGTGATGGTGGGTGTTGTCTGTGTGGGTGTTGTGATGGTGGGTGTGGTCTGTGTGGGTGTTGTGGTGGTGGGTGTTGTGGTGGTGGGTGTTGTGGTGGTGGGTGTTGTGGTGGTGGGTGTTGTGGTGGTGGGTGTTGTGGTGGTGGGTGTTGTGGTGGTGGGTGTTGTCTGTGTGGGTGTTGTGGTGGTGGGTGTTGTGATGGTGGGTGTTGTCTGTGTGGGTGTTGTGATGGTGGGTGTGGTCTGTGTGGGTGTTGTGGTGGTGGGTGTTGTGGTGGTGGGTGTTGTGGTGGTGGGTGTTGTGGTGGTGGGTGTTGTGGTGGTGGGTGTTGTGGTGGTGGGTGTTGTGGTGGTGGGTGTTGTGATGGTGGGTGTTGTCTGTGTGGGTGTTGTGATGGTGGGTGTTGTGGTGGCGGGTGTGGTCTGTGTGGGTGTTGTGGTGGTGGGTGTTGTGGTGGTGGGTGTTGTGGTGGTGGGTGTTGTGGTGGTGGGTGTTGTGGTGGTGGGTGTTGTGGTGGTGGGTGTTGTGGTGGTGGGTGTTGTCTGTGTGGGTGTTGTGATGGTGGGTGTTGTCTGTGTGGGTGTTGTGGTGGTGGGTGTTGTGGTGGTGGGTGTGGTCTGTGTGGGTGTTGTGGTGGTGGGTGTTGTGGTGGTGGGTGTTGTGGTGGTGGGTGTTGTGGTGGTGGGTGTTGTGGTGGTGGGTGTTGTGGTGGTGGGTGTTGTCTGTGTGGGTGTTGTGATGGTGGGTGTGGTCTGTGTGGGTGTTGTGGTGGTGGGTGTTGTGGTGGTGGGTGTTGTGGTGGTGGGTGTTGTCTGTGTGGGTGTTGTGGTGGTGGGTGTTGTGGTGGTGGGTGTTGTGGTGGTGGGTGTGGTCTGTGTGGGTGTTGTGATGGTGGGTGTGGTCTGTGTGGGTGTTGTGGTGGTGGGTGTTGTGGTGGTGGGTGTTGTGGTGGTGGGTGTTGTCTGTGTGGGTGTTGTGGTGGTGGGTGTTGTGGTGGTGGGTGTTGTGGTGGTGGGTGTTGTCTGTGTGGTGTT